>NC_043705.1:1282483-1291818 GCF_006229205.1 Suricata suricatta
GATATTGGCACAAAAACAGACACATAGACCAATGGAATAGAATACAGAACCCAGAACTGGGCCCACAAATGTACAGCCAATTAATTTTTAACAAAGCAGGAAAGAGTATCCAATGGAAAGAAGACGGTCGTCCTAGCATGTGGTGCTGAGAGAACTGGACAGCAACATGCAGAAGAATGAAACTAGACCACTTTCTTACACCATACACAAAAATAAACTCAAAGTGGCTTAAGGACCTGAATGTGAGACAGAAAACCATCAAAACCCTCGAGGAAAAAGTAGGAAACAACCTCCTTGACCTCCACCGCAGCAATTTCCTACATGACACATCCCCACAGGCAAGGGAAATGTAACCAAAAATGAACTATTTGGACGTCCTCAAGATAAAAAGCTTCTGCACTGCAAAGGAAACAATCAAGGAAACTAACAGGCAACCAACTGAATGGGAAAAGATAGTTGCAAATGACATCAGATAAAGGGCTAGTATCCAAAATATACAAGGAACTTACCAAACGCCCCACCCAGAAAGCAAATAATCCAGTGAAGAAATGGGCAGAAGACAGGAACAGACACTTCTCCAAAGAGGACATGCAGATCGCCTACAGGCACATGAAACGATGCTCAACATTACTCATCAGGGAAATACAAATCAAAACCACACTGAGATACCACTTCATGCCAGTCAGAGTGGCTAAAATGAACAAAGCAAGAGACTATAGGTGCTGGCGAGGGTGTGGAGAGATGGGCACCCTCCTACACTGTTGGTGGCAATGTAAACTGGTACAGCCACTCTGGAAAACAGTGTGGAGGTTCCTCAAAAAACTATCCATAGAACTCCTTATAACCCAGCAATAGCACTGCTAGGGATTTACCCAAGCGATACAGAAATGCTGATGCATAGGAGCACATGTACCCCAATGTTCATAGCAGCACTTTCTACAATAGCCAAATCATGGAAAGAGCCTAAATGTCCATTACCTGATTAGTGGATCCAGAATATGTGGTATATATATACAATGGAGTATTAGATGGCAATGAGAAAGAATGAAATCTGGCCATTTGTCAGAAAGTGGATGGACCTCAAGAGTGTTATGCTAAGCAAAATAAGTCAGGCAGAGAAGGACAGAAACCATATGTTTGCACTCATAGATCTAACAGGAGAACAGCAGAAACCTAATGGAGGACCATGGGGAGGGGAAGAGGGAATGAGAGTTGGGGAGAGAGAGGGACGCAAAACTTGAGAGACTATTAAATACTGAAAACGAACTGAGGGTTGAAGGGGGAGGGGGGAAAAGAGGTGGTGGTGATGGAGGAGGGCACTTGTGGGGAAGAGCACTGGGAGTTGTATGGAAACTAATTTGACAATAAACTACTTTAAAAAATAAAAAAATAAAAGTATAAAAGGGGAGGGGGCAAGATGGCGGAGAAGTAAGGAGCCACATTACCTCCTTGGCCTGCAATTATCAAACTGAGAAGAATTAAAGCCACAGCTTTCCTATCTCCAAGAACAGAGGTGCCAGCACAGACCCCTTATTGATAACAGCTTCACGGATGACTGAGTGTGTGCGAGCTGGGACTGGAGACTCGGGGGGAGGTAGCACTGGCCCAAAGTGGAACCAGGAGACAAAGCACCCGGAGGGTTGGCGCTGGGCCTGCAGAGAGCCATGTGTCCACAGGGGCAGAGTTCCATGGACAGACGTGCAGGGAGCAGCTATGTGTCCAGAGGCGCACAGATCCGCTGAGATCCGCACGTGGGGTGGCTCTGAGTCCACAGGTGCACAGTTCCACGGCCAGCCGCACACAGGGCAGTGGTGTGTCCACAGCCGCACAGACCTTCACAGCCGCGCGCTGGACCACCTGGTATGGCAGCGGAGAGACCAGGGGAAGAAAAGGAGAGACTGAGTCACTCATAGCATAATCTCTGGAGAGGGGAGACCTCACCCAGGACTGAGAGCTGCTGGGTGCAGAGAAAGAAGTCCATCCCCCTCAGCAGGCTTGCTCTCCCTTGGGCCAGCAGCTCGCTGACTGCAGGCGGAGCCAGGGGAAGAATCTAACTTCACAATCCCCCTATTTGATCCTGGCCAGAAAGCCACCCACCTGCAAATTTTATCTGTGGTGGCAATATTGAATGCGTGGGCGAGGATTTAGAAACCGAGCAGAACTTAAAAAACAAAAACAATTAGACCCACCTGAGGCACAAGGAGGTTGGACTCAAGAGAGTGGCTGGCAACGCATGGTCTGCAGGGGGCTTGAGGTGCTGCCATTCTTCTCCCCGCATCCACCAAGGCGGGGCTTCAGAGAGTAGCCCCTGAGAGTAGCCCCACCCACCTACACCAAGCCACGCCCATCCACGGTGGAGAGCTGCTGTGCTTTTGCTTATTACTTTTAATTGTTTTTCCTTTCTTTTCTTAATATTTTTACTTTTTAATTTTTTCCCTTGTTTTCTTTTTTCTATTTTCCTATTTCCTTCTTTTCTCACTTTCCCCCTGGAGTCTGGGAAAGACCATCATTTAGGCACTGCTTTGCTTAGATCAACTCTTACCATCCCGACATTTGTTCCTTTATCTCATCCTTATCTCCCCCTCTTCAGGTTTTATGCTCTCAGACTGTCCTTTATCTCTGGCTGTCACTGTCCCCCCACCTGCTTTTTTTTTTTTCCCTTTCAGGTCCTCTCTTTTCTTTCCTGTTCCTTTTTTTATTTCCCCTTTTGGTTTGCTTCTTTACTTGTTCTGTCACTGCATTTGTGTGCTTGTGTTCTCTGTGTGTTTGTCTGTCTGTTTTCCTTTTCAGGGCTACCTCAAGAAACAGGCCAAAGCACACATAGTGGAAAGTCCCAAATATCTGCTGAGTAGGGAAATAAACTAATCACAGGCATAACAAGAGAAACCAAGAGACACCATTAAGAGAACATCTCCTGAAACGACAGAACCTAGACACTCAAAGAGCCTCCTTTAATAGAGAAATACTAACAGGCGCATATTGCAGAACGAGTTTTTAAAACTGACAACAGACAGAAAGCTAGCCAAAATGACGAAACAAAAGAAATCTCCTCTAAAGAAACTCCAAGAATAAATCACAGCTACAGAATGGCTCAAAACAGACACAAGCAACATAACTGAACAAGAATTTAGAACGATAGTCATAAAATTAGTGTTGCTGGACTAGAAAAAAGCATAGAAGCCATCAGAGAAGATATTGACACAAAGACTATGAACTTTCAAAATAGCTGTGACATGTTAAAAAAAAGCTATAAACGAGGTGAATAATAAAATAAAATGGAGGCTGCCATGGCACAGATTGAAGAAGCAGAGAGAATAGGTGAATTAGAAGACACAGTTATAGCAAAAGAGAAAGCTGAGAAAAAGAGAAAATGATTTTGGAGCACGAAAGGAGAATTAGAGACCTAAGTGATACAATCAAATGGAACAATGTCCATATCATAGGAGTCCCTGAAGAGGAAGAAAGAGAGAGAGGTCCTGAAGGGGTGCTGAATCAAATTATAAATGAAAATTTCCCCAATCTAGGGAAAGAAATAGACATTCAAATTCAAGAGGCATATAGAACTCCCCTAAGATGTAACTTGAACTGACCTTCAGCACAACATATCATAGTGAAACTGGCAAAATATAAAGATAAAGAGAGAACCTTAATAGAAATCTTACCAAATGATGATAAATAAGATGATGATTGATTAATAAGCTTATGAACTACTGGGACCTCATCAATATAAAAAACTAACAGGCAACCAACAGAATGGGAAAAGATAGTGGCAAATGGCATATCAGATAAAGGGCTAGTATCCAAAATATACAAAAAGCTCAAAAACTCCATACCCTAAAAATGAATAATCCAGTGAAGAAATGGAGAGAAGACCTGAACAGTCACATCTCCAAACAGGACATCCAGATGGCCAACAGGCACATGAAACGATGCTCAGCATCACTCAGCATCAGGGAAATACAAATCAAAACCACACTGAGATACCACCTCACACTGGTCAGAGTCGCTAAAATGAACAAATCAAGACACTATAGATGCTGGCGAGGATGTGGAGAGAAGGGCACCTGCCTACACTGTTGGTGAGAATGTAAACTGGTGCAGCTGCTCTGGAAAACAATGTGGAGGATCCTCAAGAAACTATCGATAGAACTCCCCTATGACCCAGCAATAGCACTGCTAGGGATTTATTCAAAGGATAAAGAAGTACTGATGCATAGGAGCACATGTACCCCAGTGTTCATAGCGGCACTTTCTACAATAGCCAAATCATGGAAAGAGCTTAAATGTCCATCACCTGATGAATGGATCAAGAAGATGTGGTATAGATATACAATGGAGTACTACATGGCAATGAGGAAGAATGAAATATAGCCATTTGTACCAAATGTTTGCACTCGTAGGTCTAACAGGAGAAACCTAACAGAGGGCCATAGGGAGAGGAAGGGAGAAAGAGAGTTGGGGAGAGAGAGGGACATAAATCATGAGAGACTATTGAATACTGAAAATGAACTGCGGACTGAAGAAGGAGGGGAGGGGGGGGAGTGAAGGGGGTAATGGTCATGGTGGAGGGCACTTGTGGGGAGAAGCACTGGGTGTTATATGGAAACCAATTTTACAATAAACTATTATAAAAAAAACAATGTGAAACAAAAAAAGACCTTCTACATCATATGTTATCAAAGATGTGCAAATTAAAACAAAATAAGATACAACTACACACTTATTAAAATTGACAAAAGGGGGGTGCCTGGGTGGCTCAGTCGGTTAAGTGTCTGATGTCTGCTCAGGTCATGATCTCATGGTTCATGGGTTCGAGCCCCACATCGGGCTCTGTGCTCAGAGGCTGGAACTGCTTCAGATTCAGTGTCTCCTTCTCTCTCCGCCCCTCTCCCACTTGTGCTCTCTCTATCTCAAAAATAAATAAACATAAAAAAACCTAAAAACAAACAAACAAATAAATAAAATTGCCAAAATGGAAATCTGACAACGCCCAATGCTGGTGAGGATATGGAGAAACATAACCTCTCATTAATTGGTGTTGGGAATTGAAAATGGTATACATCCTCTTTGGAAGACACTTTCAAAGGTTCTTACGACACTACATATTCTTTTGTACATGATGCAGTGATATCACTTGGTATTTCCCTTAAGGAGCCGAATACTGATTTCCATTCAAAAACCATCATGCAGGTGTGTATGCCATCTTTGCTCATAAATATCAAAATTTGAAAGCCAAAGATTCAGTAAGATGATAGAGTAGAAGAATTTTAGGCTTGCCTTTTCTCATGAACACAATTAGATAACTACCAAATTATCCTGGATACCTCATGGAAGAGGCCTCATTGAAGAAGGTAGAATGGTAGGAGACATGGTTTAGGGAGAGACAAATTAGCAGTGCGGTGGAGGCAATGGAGCTGTGGTCTTGGAGAAAGGTGGGAGAGAGTAGAGCATACTGAAGAACACACAAAGAGAACACTTCCCCAAAGCCATTGTCTGGGAAAACAAAAAGTGCTGAATTTTGTGTTTTCTTGCAACCAATAGGGCTTAAAGCCTGGAATTGTAGAGGTCAGTGGGCTTGGCTAGAATCAGCTTGGAGAGCGCTGCCCTACTCCTGGACAGAAGGCAGCCAAACAACACAGGAGCAGACAGCAAGGAAACAGCAATCTGAAAACGCCTGGAACACACAGTGGGAAGATTATTTCCTCTTCTTGCAGCACATCTCAGAGAGGCAGCATTCATGGAGACACAGCTTCAGAAACGAAGGAGATGGCTGGCACCACGTTCCTTCTCCATCGCTCAGCAGAAACACGGCAACGCACAGAAAGCAATGCAGCAGCCACACTGGCTTCCAAACCTGCTGACAGCAGGTCCCACACCCCCGCAGTCCAGAATGATTGCCCTTCTCAGTCAAGCTCAGATCAGTCCCACTGCAGGAGGCCCCTCCCGCAGAAGACCACACAAACCCCTGCCCACATCTCCTGACCAGAGAGTTCCACAGGGCCTCCATTCTCATGGAAGTGACGTCAGGTGTCATTTCAGAAGCAGACCGAAGCACACCTAGTTAAACCTTGCCACGTTCTGACCAAGGACCAAACCCTGCACACTGCAGACAAGGACAGACTACAGATGACTGGCCTAAAGAATAGAACAGCCAAAACACAACACCAGAGCATATGGAGCACACATAACAGGGACACTACCTGAGGCACCAGGCCCTGCACAATATATGACCTGTTTTCATGAAGCCTTACATTCAGGAACAGAAAACACAATGAGCTTTTCTAACAAACAGAGCGCAGAAAGGTAGACAAAATGTCAAGAAGGAGGAATTTATCCTAAATGAAAGAACAAGATAATGCCATGGCCAGAGATCTAATTGAAACACATATAAGCAATATGCCTGATGGAGAACTGGAAACAGCAATCATAAGGATACTAACTGGGCTTGTGAAAAGAAGACATCAGGGAAACCCTTGCCAGAAATAAAAGAAGTAAAGAAGAATTAATCAGAGATGAAGAGTGCAATAAACACAAATATGCATGATGCAATAAATAGTAGACTGAAAAAAATAGAGTAATGAATTAGTGATATATAAAATAAAATAATGAAAATACGGGTGCCTAGGTGGCTCAGTCGGTTGTGTCTGACTCTTGATTTCAGCTCAGGTCATGATCTTGTGGCTTGTGAATTCAAAGCCCCAGCATGGAGCTGGCTTGGGATTCCATCTATCTCCCTCTATCTCTGTCCCTACCCCACTCACACTCACTCACTCTCTCTCCCTCAAAATAAATAAATAAACTTTAAAAATAATAATGGAAAATAATAAAGCTGAACAAAAGAGAGAAAGAAGAATTATGGAACACGAGAAAAGACTTAGGGAACTCAGTAACTTCCATCAGCTATAATAACATTTACATTACAGGAGCTGCAGAAGAAAGAGAGAGAGAAAAGGTGGCAGAATATTTATCTGAGAAAATAATAAGGTGAAACTTCTCTAATCTTGGGAAGGAAACAGATATCCAGATCCAGGAGGCACAGAAAACTCCCACTTAAGTCAACAAAGACAAAGCCAACACCAAGTCATATCATAATTAAATTTCCAAACTATAACAATAAAGTAAAAAATCTTAAAATCAGCAAGAAAAAAGTAGTCCCTAATTTATGAGGAAAGACCCATAAGGCTACCACAGATGTCTCAAAAGAAACTTGGCAAACCAGAATTCAGTCATATGACATATTCAAAATGTTGAATGGGGAAAATCTGAAGCCAAGAATACTGTATCCAGCAAGGCTGTCATTCAGAATGGAGGGGCAGATACAGAGTTTCTGGGCAAACAAAAACAAAGGGAGCTTATGATTACTAAACCAGCTGTAGAAGAAATGTTAAAATGGGCTCTTTGAAGATAGAAGAGAGACCAAAAGTGACAAAAACAAGAAAGGTTCACAGAAAATCTCCAGAAACAATGACAAAAGCAGTAATAAAATAGCACTAAATACATATCTATTGGTAATGACATTGAACTCAAATGTACTATTTCAATCAAAAATAAAGTGTTTCTAAATGGAAACACACACACACACACACACACACACACACACACACACACACAAGACCCATCTATATTCTACGTACAAGAGACTCATTTCAGACCTTAAGACACCTGCAGATTGAAAGTGAAGACATGGAAAAACATTTATCACCCAAATGGATGTCAGAAGATAACTGGCATAAACAGCCAACAAAAAGAATGAAATATTGTATTTACAACAACATGGATGGAACTAGAGTGTACTAAGCTAAACAAAATAAGAAAGTCAGAGAAAGATAAATACCATATGATTTCACTCGTATGTAGAATTTAAGTAACAAATCAGAGGAACACATGAAAATGAGAAAAGAGAGAGAGAAGGAAACAAACCATAAGAGACTATTAACAATAAAGGGAAAAAAAGAGGCTTAATGGAGGGAAGAGGGTTGGGAGATGGGCTAGATGAATGATAGGCATTGAGGGAACTTGTTGTGATGAGAGTGCTAGGCATTGTACGTGAGTGATGAATCACTGAATTCTACTCCTGAAACCAATATTACACTGTGTGTTAACTGATTAACATTTAAATAAAAATTTTAAAATAAGAAAATGAAAACTGAGGCACCAATACTTATAGTGGATATCTGGAATTTAAAAGACTATAACAAGAGATAAAGAGGGGCACTATATCATAATAAAAGGGATAACCCATTAAGAATATATAACAATTGTAAATATTATGCACCCAACTTAGAAGCACACAAACATAAAATAATTAATAACAAACATAAAGGAACTCATTGATAATAATACAATAATAGTTGGCAACTTTAACACCCCACTTATATCAATAGACAGATTTTCAAAATCCAAAAGGAAACAATGGCTTTGAATGGCTCACTGGACCAGATGAACTTAACAGATATTCTAGAGCATTCTATACTAGTAATAATAAATTATTTTAAAAAATAATGTTCTGGGGTGCCTGGGTGGCTCAGTTGGTTAAACCTCCGGCTTCGGCTCAGGTCAGATCTCACGTTCGTGGGTTCAAGCCCCACGTCAGGCTCTGTGCTGACATCTAGCTCAGAGCCTGGAGCCTGCTTTCGGTTCTGTGTCTCCTTCTCTCTCTGCCCCTCCCCCTCTCATGCTCTGTCTCTCTCTGTATCAAAAATAAATAAAACATTTAAAAAAATAATGTTCCATCCTAAAACGACAGAATATATATGCTTTCCAAGTGCAAACGAGACATTCTTCAAAATAGGTTACATATTAGGTCACAAATCAAGCATCAAAAAAAAAATTGAAATCATAGCATGTACCTCTTCTGACCTCAATGCTGTGAAACTAGAAGTCAATCTCAAAGAAAAAATCTGGATTAACAATAGAGGTCCCCTATGACCCAGCAATAGCACCGCTTGGAATTTATCCAAGGGATACAGAAGTGCTGATGTATAGGGGCAAATGAACCTCAATGTTCATAGCAACACTGTCAACAATAGCCAAATTATGGAAAGAGCGTAAATGTCCATCACCTGATGAATGGATCAAGAAGATATAGTAGGGGGGTGGAGCCAAGATGGCGGAGAGGAAGGGAGCTCTGTAAACTCCCTCCACACCGGTTTTTGAACTGAGAAGGATATTACGTTCATCTGAGAGAGCGGAAGGAGAAAATACGAACTCCAGAAGGAATAGAACCTCAAGGATATCTGAGTGAGTGGGGGCGAATGGGGGAGATCCGAGGACGGGCCAGCCCAGGACGGGCAGGGGAGGTAAGATCCCCAGCCCAACGTGGCGCAAGTGCACGG
>NC_043705.1:1291918-1357359 GCF_006229205.1 Suricata suricatta
AAATAAATAAATAAATAAATAAATAAAAAGAAGATATAGTATATATATACAATGGAGTACTACATGACAATGAGAAAGAATGAAATCTGGCCATTTGTATCGATGTGGATGGAACTCGAGGATGTCATGCTAAGTGAAATAAGTCAGGTGGAGGACAGATACCATATGTTTTCACTTATATGTGGAACAGCAGAAACTTAACAGAGGACCATAGGGGAAGGGAAGGGGAAAAATAGTCAAGGAGAGTGAGGGAGATAAACCACAAAGGACTTTTAAATACTGAGAACAAACTGAGGGTTGATGAAGGGTGGGGGGAAAAGGGAAAATGGGTGATGGGCATGGAGAGAAGCATTTGTTGGGATGAGCACTGGGTGTTATATGGAAACCAACTTGACAATAAACCATACTTAAAAAGAAAAAGAAAAAGAAACAGTCTGGAAAGGCCACAAATACATGGAGACTAAAGAAGATGCTACTAAACAATAAATGAGTCAAACAAAAAATAAAGGAAGAAATTTAAAAATACATGCAAACAAATGAAAGTTAAAACACAACAGTCCCAAACCTTTGGGATTCACCAAAAGCAGTCCTAGAAGGGAAGTATATTGCAGTAGAGGCCTACCTCAAGAAGCAAGAAATATCTCAACTAAACAACCAAGCCTTACAAATAAGGGAGCTAGGAAGAGAACAACAAATGAATTCTAAAGTCAACAGAAGCAGGTAGATAATAAAGATTACAGAAGAAATTAATGATGTAGAAACCAAACAAAAACAAAAACACACTAGAACATATCAATGAAACCAGGAGCTGGTTCTTTGAGAACATTAATTAAACTGACAAAGCCCTAGCTATACCTATCAAAAAGAAAAGAGAAAGGACCCAAAGAAGTAAAATCACAAATGAAAGAGGAGAAATAGCATCACAGGAATAAAAACAATCATAAGAGAATGTTATGAAAAACTACATGCCAACAAACTGGACAACCTGGGAGAAATTAATAAATTCCTACAAAAATAGAAACTACTGAAACTGAAATAAGAGAAAATAAAAAACTTGAACAGACACATAACCAGCAAAGAAAATCAATCAGTTATCAAAAACCTCCCAACAAACAAAAATCCTGAGCCAGATGGCATTACAGGGGAATTCTACCAAACATTTAGAGTTGATGCTGATTCTTTTTAAACTATTCCAAAAAATAGAAGAGGAAAGAAAACTTCTAAACCCATTCTATGAGGCCAGAACTACCCTCATACCAACACCAGAGAAAGACTCACTTAAAAAAAAAAAAAAGGAATTATAAGCCAATATCTTTGATGAACATGGGTGCAAAAATTCTCAATAAGTTACCAGCAAACAGTATATTACAGTAAATCTAAATAATTATTTCAGAGAGGGGTTATGTAGGGGAACTGGGATTTTCGTCATCCCTCAAACACAGCTGTATTGAGGTCTAATTACTTCGAACACCCAGGAAATCAATCTGCAAAGGTGCAGAAAGATCTCTACAGTTGGTGGGAGACAGCATGGCAGGTGCAAGATCCATGGATGTGATGTAGGGGAGAGAAAAATGGCAGTGCCACAGAGAGCATGGAACCCTTTCCATGGAGGGAAGAAAGAGAGAGAAAGAGAAAGTGTAATATCAAGTTGGCCCATGAGGAAAACTTGGACTGCAGACCAAACTTGCCTCTCTGGACCACAGACCAGGGGCAAAAAGTATTGAGTGCTCCAGTTCTTTTTTTACAAATAGCATTTGGAACTCTAATTCTGAGGTTTTCAAAGTATATGACTTTCTTTGAAGTAGAGCTATGGTTGGTGCTCCTGGGGAGGACGCTGGCCCCAGAATGCATAGTGGGATGCAGAAAACTCTGGGGTGAACTGGGAAAGAAGAGTCCCCTTCCTGGACTATGTTTGGAAAAGTGCTTATTGCCTCCACAAAGACAAAAGACCTTCAGGGTCCAGCCAAATGCCTTTTTTCAGCAGGTTGGAGAGGCTCTACTGCAAAGGAGGGGAGTGGATCTGTGCTGGGCCAGGTCCTTTAAGACTTAGGGTGTTGAATCCCAGCTGCCTACCAAAGAATGCAAGCAAGAGAGTTTTGGTGCAGGGCAAGCTGACTTTCCCTACTCTTCTGTGATGGCTGCCTGGACAAGGGGGTTGAAATCCCCATTCCAGGGTCACGGGATTGGGAGGGGTGCCACTTTCCTCCCAACACCAAAACAATGGGACATGAGAAGCAGGTGACCCCTAGTGGAGGCAGGACCTGCTTACACCAAACCCTGCCCCTCCGTTCCTGGCAACTGCTATTTACTGGGCAGGACTGATTCTGAGCCAATGTAGCCAGCCTTTCCTCCAGACCAGCACAGCCAGCCACCACCTCCAACCCCCAGGAACCAACAGACAACTCTTTGTTTCTCTTTTCCTCCTTCTCTTTTTCTTTTGGAATCAGGCTCATGGTTCCTTTTTTTTCCCATTTCCCTTTCTCTCTCTCTCTTTCTTTCTTTCTTTCTTTTTTTTTTTTTTGATCAGCCTTTTTAATTCTTTTCCTTTTTTAGTGTTTTATTTTCTTCTGCTTTTTTTCTAGTTGTTTCCTTTCTTTTTCTTTGAAATAAGTCTTTTGGTTATTTGATTCTCTGTTGGGTTTCTTTCTTCCTTTTCCTTTTCTCTGTTTTTGGAATCAACCTATCTCCTTTGGTTTTATTCCCCAGGGTTACTTTAACAAACAAATCAAAGCACACCTAGGTAAAGGACCTAACATTCTACCACTGCAAGCAGAGAAGAGATCTTCAGAAGACCGGCCAGTGGGATAGAGCAGCCAAAACACAATAGCAGAGTGCACACAGCATACACCAGAAACAGTTCCTGGAGTGCCAAGCCTTGGGCAGTGTGTAATCCATTTTTATATAGTGGTACTCTAAGGAGCAGGACTCATAAAGCGCTTTTAACACACACAAAAGACAGACTTAGCCAAAATGACAAGACAGAGGAATTCTCCCGAAAGAAATGTCAAGAAGAAATCAAACCAGCTTATACCTCGCTCAAAACAGATATAAGCAATATAGATGATCAAGATTTAGAAAAACTGTCAAAAGGGGCACCTGGGTGGCTCAGTCAGTTAGGTGAACGACTTTGTCTCAGTTCATGATCTCGCAGTTTGTGAGTTCAAGCTCTGCAACAGGCTCTGTGCTGACAGTTCAGAGCCTGGAACCTGCTTCAGATTCTGTGTGTCCCTCTCTCTCTGCCCCTCCCCTGAGCTCTCTCTCTGTCTCTGTCTCTCTTTCGAAAAATAAATAAACATTCAAAATAAAAAAGAACAACAAACATAAGACTCTAACCTGGGCATAGAAGACATGAGGGAAACCTTTGATGCAGAAATCAAAGACCTAAGAACTAGTCAGGATGAATTCAAAAATGCTATGGCTGAGATGCAAAATAAATTAGACACAATGAGAGTGAGGACTGAAGAAGCAGAGGAGACAATAGGTAAAATAGAAGACAAATTTGTGGAAAAATAATGAAGCTGGAAAAGAAATTATAGAAGTAAGTGATTTCATGAAATGGAACAATATATATATCCTAGGAGGCCCAGAAGAAGAGTGAGAAAAAGAGTAAGAAGGTTTATTTGAACAAATAATAGCTGAGAACTTCCCTAATCTGGAGAAGGGAACAGGCATCCAAGTCCAAGAGATACAGAGAACTTCCTTCAAAATCAACAAACACAGGCCAACATCCTGACATGTCATAGTGAAACTTGCAAAATATAAGGATAAAGAGAATTCTGAAAGCAGCTAAGAACAAAATGTCCATAACTTACAAGGTTAGACAAATAAGTTTAGTAGCAGACCTGTCCACTGAAACTTGGCAGGCCAGAAGGGAGTGGCAGGAAATATTCAATGTGCTGACTGGAAAATATGCTCCCGAGAGTCTTTTATCCAGCAAGGCTGTCACACAGAATTGAAGGAGAAATAACAACTTTCCAAGACAAACAAAAGCTAAAGGACTTTGTGACAACAAAACCAGCCCTGCAGGAGATCCTAAGGGGGACTCTCTGAGTGATGAAAAGACAAAGACCAAAGCAGCAAAGACTGCAAAGAAGCAGAGAGCATTGCCAGAAACACCACATCTACAGGTAGCACAATGGCACTAAACTCATATCTTTCAATACTCCCTCTGAATGAAATGGACTAAATATTCCAATCAAAAGACATAGGTTATCAGAATGGATTTTTTAAAACCACAATATCTATTGTATGCTGCCCAAGAGACTCACTTTAGACATATAGACACCTGCAGATTCAAAGCGAGGGATGGAGAACCATCTAGCATGCTAATGGAGGTCAAAAGAAAATGAGAGCAGCCATACTAATATCAGACGAGCTACATTTTAAAAGAAAGACAGTAACGTGAGGTGAAGAAGGGCATTATATCATAATTAAGGGGTCTATCCATTAAGAAGAGCTAACAATTGTAAATATGCCCCCAAATTGGGAGAAGCCAAATATATAAATCAATTAATCACATACATTAAAAAAACTCATTGATAATACCATAACAATGATAATACCATAACAATAGGAGACTTTAATACTCCAATTACAGCAACTGACAGATCATCTAAGCAGAAAATCGATAAGCAAATCATGACTTTGAGTGACTCACTGGACTGGATGGAATTCACAGATCTTGTCAGAACACTTCATTCTAAGCAGCAGAATGCACATTCTTTTCGAGTGCACATGGATTATTCTCCAGAATAGATTACACACTGGGTCACAAATCAGCTCTCAATAGATACAAAAAGATTAAAACCATAGCATGCATATTTTCAGATATGCTATGAATGCTATGAATGCTATGAAACTTGAAATCAACCACAAGAAAAAGTATTGGAAATACTTCAAATATATGGAGGTTAAAGAACATTCTTAAAGAGTGAATGAGTTAACCAGGGAATTAAAGAAGAAATTTGAAAAATACATGGAAGCAAGTGAAAATAAAAACACAACAGTCCAAACACTTTGGGATGCAGGAAAGGCAAGTCCTACGAGGAAAATACTTTGCAGTTCAGACCTATCTCAAGAAACAAGAAAGCTCCCAAATACACAACTTAATCTTACATCTAAAGGAGCTAGAAATAATAAAGATCAGAACAGAAATAAATTATATGGGAAGGAATAGAACAGATCAATGAAACTGAAAGCTGTTTTTTTAAAGAATAAACAAAATTGAAAACCCCCTAGCCAGACTTCTCAAAAAGAAAAGAGGGAGGACCCAAGTAGGTGAAACCATGAATGAAAGAGGACAGATCACAGCCAACACCACAGAAAGACAATTATAAGAGAATACTATGATTATTTGCCAACATTTATATACCAAAAAACTGGACAAATTGGGAAGAAATGTACAAATTCCTAGACATTCATACACTACAAAACTCAAACAAGAAAAAACAGAAATTTTGAAAAGACCCATCACCAGCAAATAAATTTAATCAGTTATCAAAAATTTCCCAATAAATAAAAGTCCTAGGCTAGACAGCTTCTGAGGGGAATTTTAGCAGACATTTAGAGTTAATACCTATTACTCTCAAGGTGTTCCAAAAAATAGATATGGAAGGAAAGCTTCCAAACCCATCCTATGAACCCAGCATTATCCTTATTTCAAAACCAAAGACCTCATTAAAAAAGAAAATTACGGTGCCAATATCGCTGATGAACAGGAATGCCAAAATTCTCAACAAGATAATAGCAAATTGAACTCAAGAATACATTAATAGAATTATTCGCCATGATCAAGTGGGATTTATTCCTGGGCAGCAGGACTGGTTCAATATTCACAAATCAATCAACATGATATACCACATAAATAAAAGAAAGGTTAAGCACGAAATTATCCTTTCAATATATGCAGGAAAAACATTGAACAAAGTATAACAGGGGCACCTGGGTGGCTCAGTCGGTTAAGTGTCCAACTTCGGCTCAGGTCATGATCTCACAGTTTGTCGGTTCAAGCCCTGCATCGGGCTCTGTGCTGACAGCTCAGAGCCTGGAGCCTGTTTCGGATTCTGTGTCTCCCTCTCTCTACTCCTCCCCCACTCATGCTCTGTCTCTCTCTCGTTCTCAAAAATAAATAAACATTTTAAAAAACACAAAGTATAACATCCATTCACAATAAAATCGCTTAACAAAGTAAGCGTGGAAGGAATCTCAACATAGTAAAGGCCATATATGAAAAACCCACAGCTAATATCATCCTCTGTGGGGAGACAGTGGAATTTTTCCTCTGGGACATGACAGGACAGGGATATCCACTCTCACCGCTGTTATTTAACATACTACTGGAAATCCAGTACTATGTTGATTGTCTCAGCAACCAGACAATACAAAGAAATAAAAGGTATCCAAATCAGCAAAGAAGAGGTAAAACTTTCACTATTTGCAGGTAACATGATATTCTATAAGAAAAACTGAAAGACTTCACCAAAAATTTGCTAGAACTGATATATAAATTCAATAAAGTCACATGATACAAGATCAATGTACAGAAATTTTTTTATATTTCTATACACCAATAATGAATCAGCAGAAAAAGAAATTAAGCAGTCAACCCATTTACAATAGAGCAAAAGACAATAAGACTTCTAGGAATAAACCTAATCAAAGAGGTGACAGACTTGTACTTTGAAATTTATAAAACACTGATGAAAGAAATTGAAAAGGATGAAAGTAATGGAAAGACATTCCATACACACGGATTGGAAGAACAAATATCATTTAAATGTCTGTACTACTGACAGAAATTTGATACATTTAATGCAATCCCCATCAAAATACCACCAGCATTTTTCACAGAGCCAAAACAAACAATCCTGAAGTTTATATGAAACCACAAAAAATTTTTTAAATTTTTAAAAAGACAAAGCAATTTTGAAAAGAAAAGGAAAGCTGCAGGCATCACAATCCGAGATTTCAAGTTATATTACAAGTTTGTAGTAATCAAAACAGTACTAGCACAAAAAAATGGACACATAAGTCAATAGAACAGAATGGAAAGTGGAGAAATGAATCCACAACTATACAATGAATTAATCTTTAGGAAAGCAGGAAAAAAATATCCAAAGGCAAAAAGTTTCTTCAACAAATGGTATTGGGAAAACTGTACAGCATGCAAAAGAATGTAACTGGTCCACTTCTTACTCCACACACAAAAACAAATTCAAAATGGATGAAAGACCAAAATATGAGACCTGAAATCACACAAATCGTAGAGGAGAGCACAGGCAGTAAACTCTTTGACATTGGCGGTAGCAACCTCTTCCTACTTATGTCTCCTGAGGCAAGGGAAACAAAAGCAAAAATAAGCTATTGGGAGTTCATCAAAATAAAAAACTTTTGTACAGAAAAGGAAGCAACCAACAAAACTAAAAGGCTACCTATGGAATGGGAGAAGATATTTGTAATGACATATCTGTAAGAGATTAGTATCCAAAATACATTTTAAACCTTATAAAACTCAACACCCAATAAACAAATAATCCAGTTAAGAAATAAGCAGAAGACATAAATAGACATTTTCCAAGTATGGCACACAGAAAGCTAACAGGGGCATGAGAAAATGATCAACATCTCTCATCATCAGGGAAATTCAAATCAAAACCACAATGAGATACCACCTCACATCCATCAGAATGGTGAAAATTAACAACTCAGGAAACAATGGGTATTAGTGAAGATGCAGAGAAAAGAAAACACTCCTGCAGTGCTGGTGGGAACGCTACCTGTGCAGCCACTCTGGAAAATCAGTAGGAAGTTTCCACAAAGGTTAAAAATAGAACTACCCTACAACCCAGCAATTGGACTACTAGGTATTTACCCATGAAATACAATATTAGTAATTCAAAGGTATACATACACCCCAATGTTTATAGCAGCATTATCTACAATGGAATGGAAACAGCCTAAGTGTATATCAACTGATGAATGGATAAAAAAGTGATATACATAATGAAATACTATTCACCTGTCAAAAAGAATAAAATCACGCCATTTGCAATGACCAGGATGGGACTAAAGAGTATTATATTAAGTGGATAAGTCAGAGAAAGACAAATACCATATGATTTCACTCATATGTGGAATTTAAGAGCAACTAATAAGCAAAGGAGAAAGACAAAGTTAAGCAAACCAAGAAGCTGACTCCTAACTATAGAGAAAAAATAAATGGTTACCAGAGGGGAGGTGGGTGGGGGGTGGGCTAAATAGGTGATGGGTAGTAAGGAGTGCACTTGTGATGAACACTGGGTGTTGTATGTAAGTGCTGAATCACTATATTGTACACCTGAAACTAATATTATATTGTACATTAACCAACTGGAATTGAAATGAAAACATTTTTTAAATTATTTATTTATTTATTTATTTATTTTGAAAGAGAAAGAGCACAAGTGGGGGAGGGGAAGAGAGAGACTGAGATAGAGAATCCCAAATAGGCTCCTCACTGTCAGCACAGAGACCAACTTAGGGCTTGAACTCACAAACTGTGAGATCATGACCTGAGCTGAAATCAAGAGCCTTATACTTAACCGAATGAACCACCTAAACACCCCTAAATAAAAACTTTTTTTAAAGTTTATGTCCATCAACTGATGAATGGATCAAGAAGATGTGGTTTATATATACAATGGAGTACTACATGGCAATGAGAAAGAATGAAATCTGGCCATTTATGGCAATGTGGATGGACCTCAAGGGTGTCATGCTAAGTGAAATAAGTCAGGCAGAGAAGGGCAGATACCATATATTTCTAACCAGAAATAGGAAAATACACATTTTTTTCAAGTGCATGTAAAATGTTCTCCAGGATAGATCACGTTAGGCCACAAGACAATTCTTAGTAAATTTAAAAAGTTTAAAGTTATATCAAACATCTTTTCTGATCTCAACAATATAAAACTAGAAATCAATTACAAGAAAAAATCTAGAAAGATCACCAATAATACATGGAGGATAAACAACATGTTACTAAACAATGAATGGCTCAACCAAGAAATCAAAGAGGAAGTTTCTTTAAAAAATCATGAAGACAAATGTAAATGAAAACACAACAGTCCAAAATTTGGAGGATGCAGCAAAAGCTCTTCAAAGAGAAAACTTAATAGCAATAGAGGTCTACCTTAGGAGACAAGAAAAATTTCAAATAAACAACCTAACCTAACACCTGAAAGAGCAAAATAAAAAGTTGAACTAACAAAACCAAAAGGTAGTAGAAATAAGGAAATAATAAAGATTAGAGCACAAATAAATGAAATAGAGACTAAAGAAACAATGAAAAAGATCAATGAAACCAGGAGCTTGTTCTTTGAAATTATGAACAAAATTGGTGAATCTTTAGACAGACTCATCAAGAAAGACAGAGGACTTAGATAAGCAAAATAAGAAAGGAATAAGGAGAAATAACAACCAATACCAAAGAAGTACAAACAAGTATAAGAGAATATTATTAAAACTTATGTGCCAACAAACTGGACAACTTAGAAAAAAATAGATAAGTTATTAGAAACATAATTTTCCAAAACTGACTCAGGAAGAGAGAGAAATTTTGAAGAGACCAATTAAAAAATTGTATTGGTAATCAAAAAACTACCAACAAACAAAATTCCACAACCAGACAACTTCACACATAAATTCTACCAAATGTTTAAAGAAGAGTAACACCTATCCCTCCCAATTATTCCCAATAATAGAAGAGGAAGAAAAATTTCCAAAATCATTCCGTGAATCCAGCAAAACCTGTCAAAGACACAACAAAAAGAAAAAAATACAGGGCAATATCCTTGATAAATATAGATGAAAAAATTCTCAACAAAATTCAACACTACTCAAAAAGTCACTCATCATGATCAAGGAGGATTTATTCCAGGGATGCATGAGTGGTTCAACATTTGTAAACCAATCAATTTGATACATCACATTAACAAGAGAAAGGATAAAAACCGTATGACCTTCTCAATACATGCATAAAAATAATTTGACAAAATACAACATCCATTCATGATAAAAAAAAAAAAAAACTCCCAACAAAGTGGTTTTAAAGTGAACCTCAACATAATAAAGGCCATTTGTGAACAACCCACAGCTAACATTATATTCAATGGTGAAAAACTGAGACCTTTTCCTCTAAGATCAGGAACAGGACAGGACAGGATGTCTACTCCGGCCACTTTTACTCAACATAGTACTGGAAGTTTTAGCTGCAGCAATTAGAGGATGACAACAACAACAACAAAAGGAACCCAAAGTAGTAAAGAAGAAGAAAAACTCACTATTTGCCAATCACGTGATTCTATCTGTAGAAAACCCTAACGAATCCACCACAAAAACTATTAGAACTGATAAATGAATTTAGTAAAGTTGCAGGATACAAAACAATATACAGAAATCTGTTGCGTTTCTACATACTAATAATGAACTAGAGGAAAGAGAAACTGAGAGAACAATCACATTTACAAATACCATATGATTTCATTTATATGTGGAATCTAAAAAAAACAAAGGAAAAGAACAAACCAACAAGAAAACAGAAACAGAATCATAAATAAAAAAGAACGAAGTGATAGTTCCCAGAGGGTAGGGGAGTGAACAAAATAGGTGAAGGGGATTAAGAGGTAAAACTTCCAGTTATAAAATAAACTAGTTATGGGAATAAAAAGTACCGTATAGGGAATATAGTCAATAAAATTGTAACAACATTGTATGGTGACAGAGTGTAACTATGCTTATCATGGTGAGCATAGCATAATATATAGAATTGCCAAATCAGTTTGTTGCACATCTAAAATTAATATATCATTGTATGTTAACTCTGCTTCAATTAAAAAGCAGAAGCAGTGGTTGCGAGGGATGAACAAAAAGGAAATATGAATAGTCCAAACACAGAGAATCTGGAGGCAGTGGAACCACTTTCTGTGATACTACAGTAGTAGATGCCTGTCATTATACACTTGTCCAAACTCATATGATGTACATAACGAGGTGTGAAACCCAATGTAAACAGTTGACTTTGGGTGATGACGATGTGTCAGCCATCAACTGTAACAAATGTATCACTCTAGTCAGTGATGATGATGGAGGAGACTATGCATGGTGGGGACGGGGTGGATGTGGGAAGTCTCAGTACCTTCCTTCAAATCCTGCTATGAATCTAAAACTGCCCTAAGATATAAAAATGCTCGAAGATATAAAAACATATTTTTTAGGGCTAATAAGCAGTAAAGCAGTATCTGGGTTTAAGACTTGTTCCCAGAGAATGTAAAAACATCAGTAAAAATAGAAAACAAGTGATGAAATCGCCAGACCACAGGAAGTGAAGTCAATGCAGGATCCAAAGAAGAGGAAGCTATAAAATTAGCAGGAAAGACTGAGCAGTGCCCCCAAAAACAAGACAGAAGAGTTTCAGGAAGATGATGAGTAGAATTAAAGGCAACAGATGTCAACTAAAATAAGAACTTTGTAGGATGTATGAGTTAGAGCCAGGAGCCAGAGGGCCACCAGGGAGTCTATGTCCTGGGCCTCTTCCCTTCCGTTCTCTTCCTGGACTGTTTCTTCTCCCCTGGTACCTGACCCCATGGCCCCTGCTAGAAGGTGGGCAAGGAAGCAGCCCTCACTGAAACCCCAGTTTTTATTATGCTACTTATGCGTGCTGTGTATCCTCTGTCTGTCTAGCGTCTAGTGTCTGTCGCTCCCTATAAGAAAGTCTGTGAAAACAGACTCTTGGTCTATCTTTCTCATTGCTACTATCAGCACCTATAAGTGAGTCCCCAGTGACCAGAAACAAAGGTGTCAGAAGATGTCTGTTGAACAAACAGAAAATAGCAGAAGCCAAATTGCTGAGGTAGACTAATGAGGAGAGGACAGGGAGGCATTCAATATAGGGCTCTGCAAGGAACGAGACAGAGAGACATGTGAGGTTGGGCTCATAGGACAGGTAGGAGATATCGGAGTGTCATGAACATATAGAGGTTTTAATTAATGTATTATTTATCATTATTATTAATAATGAATTATTCCTCAGTAAAGACCCTTCCTGCTCTATTTTGTCTTGGTGCTGATCTGGTTAGTATTTATATCAGTAACGTGAATGAAGACATTTATCGTTTGCTTGTTGTAGGTAGAGGTAGCATGGACAGAATCATAATTCAAAAATGCCTAAACAATCAGTCAAAACAAAGAAAAAATAGAATTTAGCAGAACTAAATGTGAGGTCCAACACAGGTCAGAGAGCGGGATGTAGAAGCCGTCTAGAAAGGCCAGCAGGAAAACCTCGTTAGGCAGTGTTTACTGGACTTAAGGGAGCAGAAGTGGGCTCCAAAGCCTTCTAGCTGGTGTCTTATGGCAGAGGTCTGAACTCCTATTTAAATTGGAGACACTGGTGCCTACCTACTTGTCATAATTCTTATGAGGCCAGCTGAGATAACCCATATAAAGATCACAGGAGAGCAAGAATACATGTTTAAGTACATGATTGTCAGTAGATATTTTTTGTGCCTTTATAAGAAATATGTTTGGTCTTTGTCCCCATTTCCTGGCACAGAGCTTCTAGAACTCTTGGAATATCCTAAATGTTTTTTTCTCCCTAGGTAGAAATTAAAGAATTTCCAACCTATCTCTTTTGCTATTCAAAGAAGCCCCTTTTTTTAAAATTTATTTGTTGTTTTGTTTTATTCTTGAGAGAGAGAGAGTATAAGCTGAGGAGGGGCACAGAAAGAGGGAGAGAGAATCCCACGCAGGCTTCCCACTGTCTGTGCAGAGCCCAATGCAGGGCTCGAACTCACAAACCATGAGATCATGACCTGAGCCAAAATCAAGAGTTGGACGCTTAACTCACTGAGCCACCAGGCACCCCTCAAGGAAGCCCCTTTTGATCACACCTGAGTTTATACTAATGAGATGACTGAAAGGGAGGCCATTGGAGGTTTTAGGATGGGGTGAGTCACCAGAATGACAAAGTGACTAGAGAATTGGAACTTTTAGCTTCACCCACCAACCTTAAGGAAGGGGAAAGGAGGAAAGCTGGAGATTAAACTCTATAAAGTGTCTTGCACAAGATTTAGAGACCTTCTGGGTTGGTGAACGCATCCATGTACCAGGGGGGTATGCTGCTCCAAACACATGGGACAGGAGTTCCTGTGTTATAGACCCTTCTGGACTTCACCCTATGTGACTCTTTATCTGGCTGTTTATTTGTATTTTTCATAATATCTTTTACCAATAATGTAAATATAAGTTGTGTTTCTCTGGCTTCTATGAGCTGTTCTAGCAAAGTTTCAATCCTGAGAAAGGGGTCATGAAAACTGCCAATTCATAGCAGAGTCAAAAGGAAGAGCAAGTAACCTGTGTTCATTAATTGCAGTTGGTATCTGGCACTGCCAGTGTGCGGAAAGCAGGGACCCTGAACCTGTGGGGTCTGCGCTGAATCTGAGTACATACTGTCAATATGGAATTGACCTATAAGACACCCAGTTGGTGTCTGCAAAGGTTTGGTTGCCAGAAATTCACATTATTATTTACACATGTGAACTTGTGATCTGATATGACTGCCAACAATAAGGAAATCACAGGTTCCCCCTGAGAGTGCAGTGCCTGCCATGGGAGGTGAAAATACCACCATACACCCTCAGGAGGTTCCGGCTCAGGTCTGGGCAGCATACTTCAAATAGAAACCATGACAGTACAGCTCTTACCTAGCACAGCATGATTACATGGGTAAAGAGGTTAAGCCACATCCTACCTGAGAATTTAGAGTCATCCAGGCAAGAGATTAGAAGACCTAGAGTGTGAGTATTGTCTCTGGTTAACTGAGAACAACATCTCTCAGCAGAGCCCTGAGGGCAGAACAGGAACGATGCACAGAAACCAAAGAAGGTGCTGCATAGAAATAAGAGCTCGCGCCTCTGCAGTGTCCACACTGTGCAGCAGTGACTGGTGTGCTTGGAAGTGTTCCCACACAAAACCACTGACCATGTGAATGTCTTAGAAGCAAGTGTTTCAGTCAGTGGAGAATTGAACTGCATGATCCCTGAGGTTTCTTTCAACTCTTAGAATCTCCAATTCTATAGTCATGAATACCTGACTAGCAGAAGGTAGTAGCTAGTCTGTCTCCTACATTCTCCACCTCCAGCCCCATCATATTACTCTTTTATACAGCAACCCCATCCACATTTTCCAAACACACATCCCTGAAGAGAAGTTGCTTTTCTGCCGAAACACCCGTGAAGACTTACCCCAGCTTCTGCAGCTTACATTGTGGATGCTTTGCTTTTTCACATAGAATTCCAACTCCTGAATCTCCCAACGCATTTTCCCCCAAGTAGAGTCTGGTCAGGGACTGGCTGGTGCTCAGGACGGATGCCAGGTCCTCACAACATGCTGATGTGAGACAGCAACTGACCAACCTTCCATAAAGATGGCAGAATGTCATAACCCTTCTCTTGCCCCACTGCCTGCGAGTCAAGGATGCCCGTGATCTAATGCTGCCTCTACTCCAGTCCACCATGGGAAGAGCGGGTCCAAACTCTATGCTAACTTTTTATTTCCCTTTATTTGGTGTAATAGAAAGTAAACACCATCCAAGCCCACGCCAACCCCACATATTTTTCAGTTCCCTGTACTTATTTTTATTGTGTTAAAATATACATAACATAAAATTTGCCTTTTTTAAGTGCACAGTTCAGTAACATTGAAGTACATGCACATTGCTGTGTGACCATGATCACCATCCATCTCCAGAAGTTTTTCATCTTTCCAAACTGAAACTTGGTGCCCACTAAACACTAATTCCCTGTTCCTCCTTCCCCCAGCCCTCAGGACCCACTATTCAGATTCCTGCCTCTATAATTTGATTATTTTAGGTATTTCCTTTAAGTCAGATCATATGTTTTTGCCCTTTTGCATCTGGTTTATTTTAATTAGTATAATGTCTTCAAGATTCATCCAAATTCCTTTAAAAAAATTTTTACTGTTTTATTTATTTTTGAGAAGGAGAGAGAATGTGAGCAGGGGAGGGTCAGAGAGAGAGGGAGACACAGAATCTGAAGCAGGCTCCAGGCTCATAGCTAGCTATCAGCACAGAGCCTGATGCAAGGCTCAAACCCATGAATGTGAGATCATGACCTGAGCTGAAGTTGGATGCTTAACTGACTGAGGCACCCAGGTGCCCCTAAATTCCTTTCAAGATAGTATGCATGTATATACCACATTCCTCCACCCAAAATCCCACCCCCAACCCCACCCCCATGGGTATTTGTGTTGTTTCCCTCTTCCAGCTACTAAGAATAATGCTGCTATAGAAACAGGTGAACCAATACATGTCTGAGTACCTGATTTCTGATCTTTCCTATATATATATATATATATATCCAGAAGTGAAATTGCTGGGTCATATGGTAATTCTGTGTTCAGTTTTTTGAGGAGCTGAAAAACTGCACCAGCTGTACCATTTTACCTTCCCACCATCAATGGGTGATGGTTCCTAATTCTCCACATGCTCACCAACACTTGTTTTTTGTTTTGTTTTGTTTTGTTTTGTTTTGTTTTGCTTAAATTTCTAATTGCATTTGAGAGAGAAAGAGAGAGAGCAGCAGTGGAGAGGTAAGAGGGCAGAGGGAGAGGGAGGGAGGGAGAGATTCCTAAGCAGGTTCCATACTCTGCATGAAGCCAACACGGAGCTCGATCCCATGACCCTAGGATCATGACCTGAGCCGAAATCAAGAGTTGGACAATCAACGGACTGAGCCATCCAGGAACCTGAAAGTTCATGCTGGATTATTTTTTATAATTGCCATCGTAATGGATGTAAATCAGCCTTACCGTTTTGAAGTGTTTTCTCTTCTTCAAAATTCAAGTCTCCCAGAAGCGTTTAGTGAAGGGCTGCATAAAATACCAAGTGTCTACATTGTGTTAGACAATGTAGTGTGGAGACCAAGGGCTTGCCATAGAGTCCCAGTGAATTATACTGGTTTTATTTTCTCAGCTAGACTATAAATACCTCAAAGGTGAGCATAATGTACTTGATTATTTAAGTTCCTAAGACTTAGTATGTCGCTCTTTTCACAGGAAACACCAATTTACTAAATTATTGATAAAGCTGGGAAATCTGAACAGTGAAGGCCATTCTGATGCTAAAACTGTCACCCATCTTGGCTCATTGAAGCCACAGCTCATGCTTCAGGAAGGAAATAGCTCAGACTCACCAGAGCTTCTTCAGATTGCAGAATAGATGCCTCAGCCCCACACAAAGAAGTCTGATTCCCAAGTCCCCCAGGCTGTTGTGGCTCAGATCCAACTCCACCAGCTTCTGGTTGCTGCTCAGGACCGAGGAGATGTTGAAGCAGCACTGATCAGAAAGGCAACACCGCCCCAACCTTCACGCCAAGGACAGAAGCAGAAAGCATCAGAACAGGGCTGTTTCTCTTGTCACTGCCCTCCAGTCTATGCTTGTTTTTAGCACCAAACAGGAACACTTGTGGTCTCTCGTCACACAGGGAAAATCTTAGCCAAAGTTATGTAAAGCATCATCCTATCAGACCTCCTGCACACAGCCTGAGATGTACCATGAAGTAAGGCCCTGGCTCACTAGCTCACAGCCCGAGACCACTGCTGAAAGCACCAGTGAATTCCCTCTGTAAATAACGGTCAGCTCTTCAATGTGCACATGGCATGCCCCTGTTTTATACATGAAAACCACAGTGAACCTGTGTTTCCCTCTTGGTCACATTCCCTAAGTGTGAAAATCCCTCAGAGGGACACAACTCTCACCAGGGCTTTACCAGTCTACTTCCCTTTGCTTATCTTGTGCCCATTGTTCTGTATGATGATTAAATCCCAGTCTTCCACCCACACTGAAATAGCAGCAAACTCTAATTCTTTACTTGTTTTACAACCACACGTGCGCGCGCACACACACACACACACACACACACACACACCCCACTATCACCACCACCACAACCAACAACTATGTGTCGCTGTCAGAAAAGCAAGAATAACATTCTCTGTTCCAAGACAATAGCTCATCATCCTTGAACCTGTTAATCTTCCTTTCTGCCCCCATTTTCACACCAACCAGAAGTAAACACATGACTAAAACTCTGTGGTAAAATAAATCATCATCACCCATGTCTCCTTGTTTGTGTCTCACTCTCTGGAATCACACAGGGACACTCGCCAGGGTGGTGGGGAGAATGGCATGGTATGGAGGTAGAGAGGCAGATGAAGAGCCAAAACCAGTCAAAGCCTTGAAGGCAAGAAGAGGATTTGTAATATATCAAAAGAGCAAGGAGAAGCAAGGGGATGGCATGATGAAAGTAGATATCCAGGACACCTGAGTGGCTCAGTTGGTTAAGCGACTGACTTCAGCTCCAGTCATGATCTCACAGTTTGTGGGTTCAAGCCCCATGTCAGGTTCTGTTCAGCACAGAGCCTGGAGCCTGCTTCTGATTCTGTGTCTCCCTCTCTCTGTGTGCTCCCCCACTCATGCTCTATCGCTCTCTCTCTCAAAAATAAATAAAACATTAAAAATTTAAAGAAAAAGAAAGTAGATATCCTAATCTAAATTTTCTAAATAATCCTCTGATTGGAATCTGTATGAAGGTGGTAAAAGTGGATGTGAGGAGACCAAACAGTCAATATTCATTAAGTTTGTATTTTTGAGCACAAATGTTTGCTGAGACACTTATCCAGATATTGTAGGGACAATGGAAAGATAAACATGAATCCTGTCCTGTGAAGCTGACGGTCTCGGAGGCTATTGCAATATCCAGCCAAGTAATCATGGCCGCTGGACCTGGGCTAGTGGTTTGTATAGGAGGTAAAATCAATAAGATTAGTGTTGGAGTGAGTATGGTGATCAAGAGAGGGATGTATGAAAACACCCTGGAGTGGTGAACTTTAACTCTGGCTGCATAGCTCATCCAACATGCAGATGTATGATGGGAGAGGGTTTGGGAAATGGCCACACACGTGTGTGCTCCCCTTGAGGCATCTGAACGTGACCCACAGTGTGGGCTCAGAGCAAACTCTCTTTATTAAGAAAGCCAAACAAGAGTCCCTGTGACATTCCGACGTATACAAAATGTTTTGATGGGGTCCAGCCCAGGTAGTCATTGTACATGATGAAACTCCCTGATTCTCATCTAAGAGGATGGCCAGCGAGAAAATGAAAGACATTTAAGGTCAGCACTTTTTGTCACATCACCAACAAATGACTTACTTTCAGTTCCCCTTCAATCTTCCCCATTTGAAACTTCCTGAACAACTGGCCTCCCAATCCATTCTGCCTTCCCACCTGTTAACGGCTGAATTGTGTCCACCATGCCTCCCCAAAATTATATGTTGAAGTCTCAATCCCTAGGATTTCAGAATTGTGACTCTATTTGGTGATCAGGCTTGAAAGAGTTGAATGAGGTCATTAGATTGGCCCCTGTCAACACAACTAGTGTCCTTGAGGAGATCAGACATGAACACAGAGACCATGTAAAGACACAGGGAGAAGTTCATCATCTGTAAGCCAATGACGAAGGCCTCAGAAGAACCAGCCCTGCTGACATTTTTATCTTGGACTTCTGGGACTGTGAAAAAATGAATTTCTGTTGTTTAAACTTCTCAGTCTGTCGTATTTTGTTATAGCAACCCTAGAATTAATAAACTACTGATCTGGACGCTGAGATCTTCCTCCAGTCCTCTCTGTATCTCACTCAGACACACACACACACACACACACACACACACACACACACACACACAGAGGCAGGTTCTTACCACAGTCTCCGAATATTACAGCCAGGACGCTGGAGCATTTGACATAACACCACTATCCCTGGGTCCCCCAGAGCATTGTCGCTGAGGTTCAGTTCTGTGAGGTTCCAGCTAGTGCTTAGGACTGAGAAGAGACCCTGCCAAAGGCTAACAGTGAGATGACAGTTCACCAACCTAGAAATTTTAAGGAAGGAAGAAAGAGAGAAAAGAAAATCAGGAGTGGTTGATGCCAATTCAGACCAAGACCTCCCAAGGATTCTAAAATGACTTACAGAGCCTCCACACTGTTTTCCAGAGAGGATGCACCAGTTTACATTCCCACCAATAGTGTAGGAGGGTGCCCGTTTCTCCACATCCTCACCAGCATCTATAGTCTCTTCATTTGTTCATTTTAGCCACTCTGAAGTGCTGATGCATAGGAGCACATGTACCCTAATGTTCATAGCGGCACTTTCAACAATAGCCAAATCATGGAAAGAGCCTAAATATCCATCACCTGATGAATGGATCAAGAAAATGTGGTTTATCTATACAATGGAATACTACATGGCAATGAGAAAGAATGAAATACGGCCATTTGTAGCAAAATGGATAGACCTGGAAAGAGTTATGCTAAGCGAAATAAGTCAGGCAGAGAAGCAAAAAATACCATATGTTTTCACTCATAGGTCTAGCAGGAGAAACCTAACTGGGGACCATGGGAAGGGGAAAGAGTTGGGGAGAGAGAGTGAGGCAAATCGTGAGAAACTTATGAATGCTGAGCACAAACTGAGGGCTGAGGAGGGAGGAGGGAAGGAGAAGAGAGGTGATGGTCATGGAGAGGGGCACTTGTGGGGAAGAGCACTGGGTGATATATGAAAACCAACTTGGTAATAAACTATTTAAATTAAAAAATAAAGGATGGGGAAAAATAAATAAACGAAATGACTTACAGAAGTCACCTAGGTGACTCAATCAGTTAAGCAACCGACTCTTGAATTCCAGGTTATGATCTCACAGCTCATGGGATTGAGCCGTGAATTGAGCTGTGTGCTGACAGTATGGAGCCTGCTTGGGATTCTCTTTCCCTCCCTCTGTCTCTGTTCCTCCCCTGCTCTCTCCCTCAAAATAAATAAACCTGAAAGGAAGAAAGAAAGAGAGAAAGAGAAGGAAAGAAAGAAAGAAAAAGAAAGAAAGAAAGAAAGAAAGAAAGAAAGAAAGAAAGAAAGAAAGAAAGAAAGGGAAGGAAGGAAGGAAGGAAGGAAGGAAGGAAGGAAGGAAGGAAGGAAGGAAGGAAGGAAGGAAGAAAGAAGAAAGAAATGACTCACAGGAACACAGATTGCCTACTGAGGAAAAGCAAAGGCTAGGGGGCCGTGGTAACACTGTTCTACACACCTTATTATGGACATGGCTTGAGCCTGTGGCTGGCTGCCTTTGTGCACGCCCAGTCCCTCTATCAGATGTCCTTCTCTTCCCCTCTCACTGGTCACTGTCCGGCGCAAGGCCCTGGACCCTCTGGAAGTGATCCAGAGCCTAGTTCTCACACTGGTTACATAACAGCATCTGCAATGCTCTCAAAAACCCCTAGGCCAGGCCTCACCATAGGAATAAAATCAGAGTCTCTGAGGTGGGACCAAGCATATCAGGTGCTTCCGATGTGTAGTAGATTACGGAGCACAATCAGGTGCTTCCGATTGTTGAAATGCAGATTCTGACTTTGGGGGTCTAGGACACGGCGTGCAGTTCTGCACTTCTCATAAGCATGGGGTAGATGCCCAGGCTGCTGGGCTTCAGAAGGAACAGAACAGAGGAAGGTAACTGTCATCTAGCGAGATGGGTTTCAGGCTTTCCATTAGGACTCATTAGCTGAGTCTCTGCAAGCCTTCTCCATAGCTGTGTGACCTGGGTCATGTCTGTTCTCAGCCTAGTTTTTAGGACCCTAATGAGCAGATATGCCTCCTTCCCTCATTCCCTATCTCTTTCTCCCCCTCTCCAGCTGTTCTGAATGATTTCCCATCATAGAGACATATGCTGTTTCCCCAACTCCTGCCTTCTGAACCCACTATTTCCTCCGTTTGAGAGCTGCCCTTGCCTATGCTCGTCTCTCTCATGCTCCATCCTTCAGATTCCAGCTGCTCAAGGACTCCCCACGGTGGGCTTCTGGGGCATCCTGCGGGTGTTCTTGCTGTAGCTGATCTCTCCCAGCGGTCCATTCTTGTGTCCCAACTGTCCCCACAACCAGACCTTACATCACTGTGAGCAGGGCCTGGGTCTCACCACACTGAAGCCCCAGTGGGTGGTCCTTGATGACCAAATGATATATTTAAAAAGTCATCCTTGTAGTGCTGCCAAGAGGGAGAGAGGGGGCTGACAATCGATTGCTCCTGGTAGAAGGGCCAGCCCCCATCTCTCTAATTTTGCCTCCTGTCAAGTGTTTTCTTGCAGGTTAAACTCAAGCATACACAGAGCATCTACCTTCCCACCGTAGCTGTGGCCGTGCCCGAGCAGGGACTGCAGAGGTCAGAGAATTAAGCTGCTTTGCTGTACAGACACAGTGACTGGTTCCAATCTCCCGCAAAGTTGAATAAGGTGCTGTTGACAACTTCGTGGTTATTAATGCAAAGTGAAAGCTTAAAAATACCCTAACCTTTCCAGCCTGACTTCCTTCAATTTCCCTTCATATTTGTTCTAATGAAGTAATGTCCTTCCCCTACCATCTCCTACATACACTGCTCCTCGGAACACAATTATGCTTTGTTACAGAGACCCCACTGCCAAAATCCCTTACCTTCTCCTACACTTACTCACGTCCTACAGATATTTCAAGGCAGATTCAAACCTCACTCCTCTGAGAAACCCTCATCCCCGCTCCCAGCACCCAGCACTGAAGGCCCTTTGACCTCTCTGTTCCTGGGACAGTCACTGGGTTGTTTTGCTGTTTGGGTATTGATTGGATACTATGCACTAGAGCCCCAACAAGATTACAAGCAATTTGAGTTCACAACACGTGCATTTAACTTTGTTCCCAATGTAGTACCTTGCACTGAGTTCACATCCACCAGGCATTTGCTTATTTTGTTGTTGTTGTTGTTGGCTTTTTTTCTCATCCATTTGTCCACCTATCTTTCCTCTACTAGGCAACCTCTACCACTGAAGGAATCTGGTAGAAATGGGTGGTGGTGGCATTATTATGTAGCTGCTGCAATCACATTTTGTACATGCTTGTTTATTCTGAGGGGCATGCACGTTAGCAGGGGAGGGCAGAGAGAGAGAGGAAAAGACAGGATACTAAGCAGGATCCATGTGGTCAGTACTGTCAGTCCAGAGCCCGATGTGCAGCTTGATCTCATGAACTGTGCAATCATGACCTGAGCGAAAATCAAGAGTCTGAGCCACCCAGGTGCCTCTGTTGCAACCATATTTTAAAGACAGTTGAGAAGCGGGAAGAGAGAACAAGTGCCCAGAGAAAGGTGGCTAGAAAATGGAAGGCAGCACTACCATTCTACCACCTGCCTAAAGCCAGATTGACTTACCGATGAGTATAGGCAGCATGAGGATCGAGGAGGACACAGTGGTCCACCTCACAGTGTTGCAATGCCTCCTCTTCCTCTTCCTCCTCCTCCTTTGGAGAGTTATGAAGCAACCTAAGGGAAAGTGATTCTACACCTCGACAGTTCTCAATACAAAAAGAAGAAACTACATGGTCCATTCTGGTAGAGAGACCGATATCAATTTGGGGAAAATGGCCCATGGCCTTTTGCACAAAGTCCTCCTCTTGCATCTCATATAAACAGTAGAACAACTCCAGCTGGCTGGGCTGAAGCTGCAGATTTTTGGCCTTGGCTTTCTTTTCAATCCATTTTAGCAGCTCCAGCCTGATTTGCTGAGAGATCTTGCAACTCAGTTTTTTCTCCAAATAGGAGGCTCTCTCCTGGTTTACAAGGCCAAAGAGGAAACGGACAACAAAAATCAGATACCCCTTTTCAAATTTGCCATAGTTTTCAAGAAGGACTGTCACATCTCGGCTGGGAAGCTTGGAACTACTCCATGACAAGCTCTTCATCTCTCCCTGTTCTTCCTCTTCCAGCAAGTAGTACATGGCAGCAAAGAACTCCTGGAAGGTCATGTGTATGAAGCTGTAGAATTTCTCACAGTCCACTTCCTTTTGGAATAGGTTGATCCTCAAGAAAGCAGACACATCTGCCTTCTGAAGGCCATGATTCCTAAGGTCACACTCTTCAAACAGGATTTTCTGGTTCCAGATTCCATCTGCAGCCAAGGAACAGAGACCCCGGAGGTTGGTAGAGACATCGTGATTCTGGCTCCCTCCGCGGGATTGCAACAAACTGGAGAGGAAGAAGGTGTACACTGCGGTGGTGGTCTTGAATGTCTGGGCAAGACTCTTGCCGCTGTCCATCTGCTGCTTCAACCCAGTGCACACAATCCAGCAGACCAAGGGGATAAAGCACATGGTGAAGAGGATCTCATTCTCCTGAATCAGCCTGAAGGCCTCCCTGGCTTGCTGCTCATCTGAGAAATACTTAAAAAAATATTCCTTTCTTTTGGCTTCTGAAAAACCCAGGATCTCCACATGACGGGGACGGTCCAGCAAATGCTGCAGTTTCTCTAGAGCCACAGGTCTCGTGGTGATAAGTAAAGATGCCTCAGGAAGCAGCTTCTTTCTGATGAGGCTGCTCAAGAGAATGTCTCCCCGCTCTACCTTCTGCCAGTTTGTACAGAGCGCTTCTGTGTGCTCATCAAAGGCGCCCTGAAGTTCATCAAAGCCATCCATGAGGAAGAGAATCCGGGAAGGTTTGCTCACAATCTTCCATATGGGTGGGTTTGGATCTGGGCAGCAGCTGACGATCAAGTCCCGCAGGCTCCTCCGTGTCCCGAGGCTCACTTCACGACAGTGGATATAGAACAAATAGTCAAACCTGTCCTGGTAAATTTTCTCTGATGCCCAGTCCAACATGATCTTCCTTGCCAGAATTGTTTTCCCAATGCCCGCTGCTCCCTGGAATACCACCGTGTGAACGGGCTCCAAGTGTTGGTCATCAGGCTCGAACAGTAGTTCCACATTCAGAGAACTCAAGGGGCTGTCCAGCATCTTGGCTGAAGTCCTGCCGATGGCCAAGAGCTCATGTTCCCTCTCTTGCTGGTTCTTGTGTTCCTTGACAAGACGCAGCCTGGTGTAGCGTTTGTTGAGGTTCACACTCTCACCCAGACGGGCATTCCTGTCTTTGATACACTGGAATCTGCTCCTCACGTGTTTTTTGTACTTTTTACAGTAATCTGAGGCAAAAACAGAAAGGTAGACTTTGGAAGAAGCCCAGGCACACAAAAGCTCTCGACAAGGGTCTCTGGTCCATAGGGAGTGATGACCAGAGTTAAGAAATAGGAAGTGCAGGGTCTCTTCACTGCGCAGGTACAGACAGTCCCAGAAAATCTAGGATATCAAACTCTTCTGATACACAGCAGAGCAGAAGAACAGCAAAATGCCATAGGCACTGTCACCTACCAGAAACCCTTTTTTTTACAATGTTTATTTATTTATTTTTGAGAGAGAGTGCAAAGGAGGGGCAGAGAGAGAGGGAGAGAGAGAAACCCAAGCAGGCTCTTCACAGTCAGCTCAGAGCCTGCTGTGAGGCTGGAACTCATGAACTGTGAGATCATGACCTAAGCCAAAATCAAGAGAAATATGCTTTACCAACTGAGCCACCTAGGCACTCCCAGAAAAATCCTTTTTCTTCCATCTATTCCTTTAGGTAGTTGGTATTCCATACATTTTAAAACCTAAAACACTCAATCACCTTCCCTTGGTTCTGGTCTGCAAGGAGCATGTGAACATTGATTTGTTTCTTCAGTTCTAGATTTCCTGGAATGGGCCTTTGTGCCCCCAAGGAACAGGAACATACAGGGTGACCAAGCTTCCCAGCCTCCAAAACAGAATTTCCAAACCCAATGGGAGGCACTACTCCCATTGCTTACCCTTCTTTTTTTTACAAATAGAGATTCTGGATAGGTACTCCAATAAACCCATCCACTCTTCTTCAAGGCTTTCTTCCCGGTATACCACATGTGCATTATCTGAAAACAAAAGGAAAAAGAAATACGAATTTAAAAGTCAGAACTCCTGACTAAGGTGACATAATTCAGACTCAGTACCCAACAGCTGGCGCAGCTCAAAGTCCCCTGTCCCGGATCTCTCCCAAACAAAAACAGAGCTCAGAGTTGCAGATGACAGATGTGCAGTTGGACATCCACTTTATGGCATTCATGTACTCCTAAATGTCTATATAACCCCAAGATGGCTATGGACAAGCAGGATTAATCTTCCCTGCCCCCAAATGTCTGATATTAGTCATACCCACATTCTTAGTCTCCTAGAGTCAGAATTACCAATCTGGTTTGTCTAACTCAGTGGTTCAAAATCCCAGCTGACTTGAGATTCACTTAGGAAGCTTTAAAAATACTGATTTTGAGGTGCATCTGGCAGGCTCAGCTGATTGTCAGACTCTCCATTTTGACCCAGGTCATGATCTCATGGTTCATGAGTTCCAGTCTCATGTCAGGCTCTGCACTGTCTCATAGAGATGGCTTGGGATTCTCTCTCCCCCACTCTCTCTTCCCTGCCCCTGATTGCTCCCTCAATCTCAAAATAAATAAAAACATTTAAAAATAACTGATTCTAGGACTCCACTCCCCTGATTATTTTTCAGTCCATCTGAGCTGGAGTCCAGCACCATTACATATTATTTTTTTCTAATATAATTTATTGTCAAGGTAGCTAACATACATTGTATACAGTGTGCTCTTGGTTTCAGGGTTATATTGCCGTGATTCATTACTTAAATACAACACCCAGTACTCATTCCAACAAATGCCCTCCTCAGTGCCCACCACCATTCTCCTTTCTCCCCCACCCACCTCCATCAACCCTCAGTTTGTTCTCTGTATTTAAGATGCTATTACAGGTTTGCCCCTTCTCTGTTTGAAACTGTTTTTCCCCTTCTCTTCCTGCATGGTCTTCTGTTAAGTTTCTCAAGATCCACAGATGAGTGAAAACATATGATATCTGTCTTTCCCTGACTGACACATTTCAATTAGCATATTATCCTCCAGTTCCATCCATATTGTTGCAAATGGCAGGATTTCATTCTTTCTTATTGCCAAGTAGTATTCCATTATATATATAAACTACATATTCTTTATGCATTCATCAGTTGATGGACATTTGGGCATTTTCCATGATTTGGCTATTGTTGAAAGCACCAATATAAACATTGAACTACAAGTGCCCTATGAGTCTGCACTCCTCCATCCTTTGGATAAGTTCCTAGTAGTGCTATTGCTGGGTAGTTGGGTAGTTCTATTTATAATTTTTTGAGGAACCTCCACACTGTTTTCCAGAGCAGCTGCACCAGTTTGCATTCCCACCCACAATGCAAGAGGTTCCCATTTCCTGACATTCTCACCAGCATCTATAGTTTTCTGAGTTGTTCATTGTAGCTACTCTGACAGGTGTAGGGTGATATCTCAGTGTGGTTTTGCTTTGTGTTTCCCTGATGATGAGTGATGTTGAGCATCTTTTCATGTGTCTGTAGGCCATCTGGATGTCCTCTTTGGAGAAGTGTCTGTTCATGTCTTCTGCCCATTTCTTCACTGGATTATTTGTTTTTCTTGTGTTGAGTTTGGTATGTTCTTTATAGATATTGCATACTAACCCTTTATCCAATATGTCATTTGCAAATATGTTTTCCCATTCCATCGGTTGCCTCTTAGTTTTGTTGGTTTTTTCTTTGCAGTGCAGAAGCTTTTTATCTTGACGAAGTCCCAATAGTTCATTTTTGCTTTTACTTTCCTTGCCTTTGGAAATGTGTTGAGCAAGAAATTGCTGCAGCTGAGGCCAAAGAAGTTGTCTGCTCTCTCCTCTAGGGTTTTGATGATTTCCGGTCTCACATTTAGGTCTTTTATCCATTTTGAGTTTCTTTTTGTGTATGGTATAAGAAAGTGACTCAGTTTCAATCTTCTGCATGTAGCACCATTATATTCTGAGAGCTCCAACATGCATCTACAGTTCAGAATCATAGATCTACATAGTCACTAAATTACACATCCCCAAAGAGGCATTTCACCAGAGAAATTAAAGTTCAATAGAACAAATGCTAATAACCAAGGGACATATTTGGGAGATAATTTTAGGTAAGCAGGAACCCAAGAACAGTATAAAAGATTCCTGATAAAGGGGAATCTGGGTGGCTCAGTTGGTTAAGTGTCCAACTTCGACTCAGGTCATAATCTCATGATTGGTAGGTTCAAGCCCCATGTTTGACTCCATGCTGACAGCTCAGAGCCTGGCCTACTTTGAATTCTGCATCCCCTCCCCCACTCACATTCTGTCTCTCTCCCTCCTTCAAAAATAAACAAATATTTTTAAAGAAAGATTCCTGGGGTGCTTGGTTGGCTCAGTTAATTAACCATCTGACTTCAGCTTAGGTCATGATCTCACCATTCATGAATTCAACGCCTGTGTCAGGCTTTGTACTGACAGCTCAGAGCCTGGAGCCTGATTCAGATTTTTTGTCTCCCTCTCTCTCTCTGTCCCTCCCATGCTTTCGCTCACTCTCTGTCTCTCTCACTCACTCTCTCTCTCTCTCTCTCTCTCTCTCAAAAATAAATAAATGTTAAAATTTTTGAAAAAAAAGATTCCTGATAGGGGTCTACTTATTCTGAATGCAAATGCTATTGGTAACCCAATCACAAAACAAAATCTAAATATTAACTCAACAAAACTATGACTGTCTTATTCTAAAGCCTAACCCTACAATCTGCTCCCCTCATCAACAACAACAACTAACAAACAAAAACAAACTTCTAACCCTAGTTATAATTCTTTCATCTCAGACCCCAGTTATAGAACCCAACATAGCATAGTGGTTAAGAGCCAGGCTCCAGCCCAAGGCACACCTGGCACTGAATCCAGGTCATGATTCTGACTAAAACAGAATCTCAGGCAACCAGAATCTCTTTCAGGCTCACTTCCTAAGTTGTTGACCAATCTCCAGAATGATCTATTTGGAAAATGGAGACTCTATACCCATTAAACAACAATTCCCCATTCCTCACTGCCTGTAGCTCCTGGCAACCACTTTCTGTATCTATAGTTTAACTACTCTAGTAGCTCTTATAAGTGGAATCATACTGTATTTGTCTTTGTGTGACTGGTGTATCTTATTTTGTAACAAAACTGAAAGTCCATTTGAGAGTGCCAACCTCATGGTGCCTGCCTGGCTCAGTTGGTAGAGCCTGCAACTCCTGATCTAAGGGTTGTGAGTTCAAGACCCAGGTTGGGTGTAGAGCCTACAAATATATATTTTTTAATGCCAGCCTCGTGGAGTTCTTAAAAGAAATGACCAAAATCCATAAAAACTGCTTAAGTGAACTACTTCTGTAACTATGATTATTATGCTTTAATTTGGTTAATTAGCAGATAAGTACTGACACAACTTTAATTATGTTATGTGCAATTTTTTATAACATCCACTGCTATGCACCTGCCCCTTGTGCCCCTATTATCATGTTTCTCTCTCTCATTATACCCATCTTGCTGCCCCACTCACCATGTTTCTCCTAATCTGCTGATTCATTTTTATTCCTCCTTTCTACTAGCTCAACATCATCATCCTGTGATCTTCTAGATTCCTTTGAGCCCCTCCTTGAGTCCTCTTGCTCAGAACACCAAGCCAGAAAGAAAGACTCCACTCCCAACATGTCTACAGTTCCTAGGGACCAGATGAGCCCTGACTCTAATTTTTAAAGGAGCTAGAAAGAAACCAAACTGATTTCCTCCAATGTCTCATGGCACTATCATGAGAAGCATAAAAAGGATAAAGCAAAGATAATAAATGGAATTATAAAAAAAAAACAAACATTAACTTTATTGCATCAATAGAGTGAAAAGGCAATCCATGGAATGGGAGAAAATATTTGCAAATCATTTATCTGATAAATGGTAATATCCAGGATATAAAAAGAGTCTTCACAAGTCAACAACAACAACAACAATAATAACAAAGACAAATAATTCCATTAAAATATGGGGAAATGGAGTCTAATAGACATTTCTCCAAAGATAAACAAATGGCTAACAAGCACATAAAAAGTCATTCAATATCAGTAGTAAATCAGGAAATGCAAATCAAAACCACAATCAGATATTATCTCACAGCCGTTAGAATTACTGGCAAAACAAAAATAAAATAAAGTGTTGAGAATGAAGAAAAATTAGAACCCTTGTACACTGCTGATGTGAGTGCAGCCACTGTGGAAAACATTATGGGAGTCCCTCCCATAATTGAACCTAGAATTATTATATGATCCAATAATCCCACTTCTGAACATATACCCAAAAGAACTGAAAGCAGGGTATCAAGGAGGCTTGTGCCCTCATGCTCCTAGCAGCATTATTCACAAGAATCAAAAGCTATAAATAATCTGAATGTCCACTGATGGATGAATAGATGAACCAACTGTGGGATAGACAGACAAGGGAATATTATTCCACTTTGAAAAGGAATGAAACCATAGGGAGGGGAAGGGGGAAGAGAGCTGGGGAGAGTGAAGGACACAAACCATGAGAGACTACTGAATACTGAAAACAAACCGTGGACTGAAGGGAGAGAGAGAGGGGGGAAGAGGGTGATGGTCATGGAGGGGAGCACTTGTGGGGAGAAGCATTGGGTGTTATATGGAAACCAATTTGACAATAAACTATTATAAATTAAAAAAAAATAAAAGAAACTGGATTGAGTCTTTAACAGCAAAAAAAAAAAAAAAGAATGAAATCACCTTATGTGTGACAACTTGGATGAAGCTTGAGGATTTCATCCTAAATAAAATAAGCCACACAAACAAATACTTAACAAATACGTCATGATTCAATTTATAAGAGGAACCAAGAGTGGTCAAATTCATAGAGACAGAAAGTGGTGGTTCAAGGGGCTCAGGGGAAGGAGATGAAGAATTATTGTTTAATGGGTACAGAGTTTTGTAAGATTGAAAAAAGTTCTGGAGATTGATTGCACAACATGAATGTGCTTAACATTACTGAATCATATGTCGAGAAATGGTAAGAGGGTAAATATTATGTTATGTGTATTTTATCACAATTTTTAAAAATGTTGTCTTCCTTCCACTCACCCCACTCTGGCTCATCCCTCTTAGCTTTCTCATAAAGGTCTCTCCTGTTGATTGCAGCAAAAATCCACACCGCCATGGCCCATGCCTTCTGCTCACCATTGAAGTCAATCATCAGAGTAGCCAGATCCATGTGGTCTGCCTTCTCTGTCTGACTCCGAGGGAGTGGGCTGAACCCCTTCTGAGATGGGTAGTCTTCTAAGTGCATCTTGAATTTCTTAAAGTCTGCATCCTCCAGGTCCTCCAGGTACCGGGCCAGCTTGCAGCGGACACTTGCCATGTTCATCCGTGGCTTTGGTCAGGGTCCTTGGGTGTAGGTCCACACGGGGAAGCTGAAACAGTGGAAACAGCAGATGGGTAAGGAGAGTCGTTTTTAAAGTCTGTCCTCTTTGGAGAGAATTAAACTATGAAAAATGCAGAATGCAAAGCAAAAAAAAAAAAAAAAAAAAAAATATATATATATATATATATATATATATATATATATATATGCCTCCCAACTGTGAGTTGTCATGTTTAATTTTGAAAAATGATCCAAGGGCACCTGTGTGATTCAGTCAGTTGAGTGTCCAACTTCTGATTTCAGCTCAGGTCGTGATCTAGGGGTCAGGGGATTGAGCCCCACATTGGGCTCCACACAGGCTGGAGCCTGCTTAGGATTCTCTCTGCCCCTCCTCTGCTCACTCATATTCTCTCTCTCTCTCAAAATAAGTACATAAACATTTGACCAAAAAAAAAAAAAAAAGAAAGAAAGATAGATAGATAGAAAGAAAGAAAAGAAGAGTGAATCAAATACCTACCAGAATGTTCTCTTGTTGGCCTGACTCAGGAGTGTGTCCTGAGCCATGGAAGAAAAGTATCCCTGTGGACAGAAAAGTAATTAAACACACAAAAGCAATTACATTAACAGTTATATATGCCCAAACCAAGCGTTTCATGATGTCACTTCCACGTATCACCAAGAGATTTGCGTCTCACCGATTACTGGGCTATGGCCTAAAATAAACTCTACATTATTCTTCAACTTCAGTCTCCTCATCTAGAAAATGACAGAGTGGAAAAGATGGCTTTTAAGTTCCTTCCAATAGAAAGGCTCTGGTTCCCCATTTCTGCTTTGACCCAGGAAATGAGTAACTATGATAGTAAGAGAGCAGCACATGGCTGGATAGAGAAAGGACACAGAAGCAGGCAGCGAAGGGGAAGGCCTTTGAGTGCACTTCTATTGACCCACTGATGGACAGGAGCAAATGAAATGAAACTTGAGTACATGGGGAGAAACAAACACATAACATCTCTTTAAGGTCTCCTTGCAAAATTCACGATTATAGTTAGAACTGACATTTGTTCAGTCTCTCGTGAGCTAGGCCCTGCACTAATGCTTTTTCTTATCTAACTCTCACAAAGCCACATGATGTGCATATATTTCTATGCCCGTTTTGTGGAAGAGGAACTCAGTCTTAAGAGAAACTAAGGGACTTGCCCAGGGTTTCACAGGAAAAAAAAAAAAAAAATTGGTTCAAAGCCAGGATTTCGATGAGGGTCACTGATTTCCTACCTCACATTCCTAAAACTGCATTGTTCACAGGGCGGAAAGGTGTGTGACTACGTTTTCCATCACTTAACTAGGTTTGTCAGTCAGAAACAAACAAAAAAGATCAAAGACTGTAAAATAGATGGTTAAATGCAAGAAACACTCTCCCAGCATTTACCACACACAGCCGTTTATTACAGAGCTCACTGAGTTCAGTTTCCCTGTGTAGAGCCAGGGTTCCACAAAGAGCAAGGTAAGCTGCCACCCTTGATCTCTTCCACCTGCCCCAGATTTTAGAAAGACAAATGTGCTGGCTGTGTTTGGGATTGATCTCTTCACGTTACTAATTTTGGAAAAGCGCAGCATCAGCCTAAAGGCATAAATGATGCTGACGGGAGGGAGAGGGCCCATGGAGCTGTGGAACACTTCAAATTAGAATTTGGAATGACCACAGCCTAGGGTGCAAGACACCTGACACACGCTCACCTCCCTCTGTATCTCCTGGCTCCACGCACCCAGCAGGCCCATTCCTTATGCACCTGAAGGGCGGCGGGCCTCCTCCAGATTGACCCATCCCTAGTCCCCCTCCATAAGTCTTCTCATCCACACCCAGACTCTACCCGTCCTGTGCCCCCCTTCCCTAATGCCGGTACACTCTACCCCGACCTTTATCTCCTGTATCCCTGGTGTCTAGGATGTTCACTTCCTCATACACATCCTTTCCGTCCGGTCTCTAGGGGGCTTCCTGGTAAATCCCCCAGAGTTGTGGGTCTCAGCTGTGTCTGCTGCCCCTGTCCTCCCCCCTGCCCCTACACACACCCTTGCACAATCACATAAAGCCCAATAATGAGAAACATCAGAGTACATTCCAGAATCCTTGTTGAAGGACAGACTCGAAAGCTGGCTTAAGAAATCCCTAGTGCATTAACCAAGACAAATCTAGCCTTCGACACCCCCTCCTCATTGTCCCCAGACCCTTCCATGCACACAGTGTCACAGAGTTGGACTCACCCAGATGCAGCCTCAGAAACAGCCCAAGAGGAAACTTGATGAATTTATAGTGGTCACAGTCCAGCAGGGGCAGGAAGGATGTGGCCTCAGCACGGAGTGAACAAGCTTGCATCACAGGCGAAGTCAGAGACTAACGGTTACTCATACTGCTGGATTTTCCAAACGGAACGAGTGGGGTTCTTATCGCTGGTCGCTGCCAGAGATGTCTGCACCCTTCTGAGTCCCCCACTGGCGGGGGAGAGTCGGGGGAAACTCAGCTGGTGCTCAGCGGATGCTCCCTCGCCTCTCACAAGTGCTGTGTGAATGCTGTGAGGACAGACAGGAAGGGAGACAGGAGGGCCCACCAGAGCCGGCACGCGGAGAGCCAGGCCCATCGCGCTGTCGATCCCCGCGCTCTCAGGCCACCACACGGAGGCGGTCGGCAGGCAGAAGGGGGTCTGCGCATCACCTGCTACTCTTTCAACCGCTTTCTTGAAGTAAGAATACCCTGTGTGGCCCAGTCAGCTGAACATCCGACTTCAGCTCAGGTCCTGATCTCATGGTTCACGCGTTCCAGCCCAGCGTCGGGCTGGAGGCTGTCAGCACAGAGCCCACTGAGGATCCTCTGTCCCCCTCTCTCTGTCCCTCCTTTACTCATTCTCTCTCTCTCTCTCTCCCTCAAAAATAAACGTTAAAAAAAACTGAAACAAATGATGCACTGTGTGTTAACTAGAATTTGAATACAATTTAAAAAGAAAAAAGAACACATCTGTTAGACCGTCACCATCAAGTCCACATGTTCATCACCTCCCAAACGTCCCTCCCTCCCCTTTATTATTGTTCTTGTTGCCACTGCTGTTGCTGTTATTTTATTGTTAATGTTTTGTGTCTACGGGAAGAAGGCTTCATATAAGACCTACTCTCTAGGGGCACCTGGGTGGTTCAGTGGGCTGAGCCTCTGACCGGCTCAGGTCATGATCTCGCAGTTTGTGAGTTCGAGCGCGTGTTGGGCTCTGCTGACAGCTCAGAGCCTGGAGCCTGCTTCAGATTCTGTCACTTTCCTGCTTGTGCTCTGTCACTTTCTCTCTCTCAAAAATAAACATTACAAATTTTAAATAAAAAGATCTACTCTTTAAATAAATATTTAAGTAAATAATAATTCATAAATAAATATTTAATAAATGCTTTAATAAACACAATACAGGATGATTAGTTGTAGGAACTGCTCTGTACAGCAGATCTCCAGGACTTAGTCATCTTGCATAACAGAAATTTTGTCCCCTTGACTGATACCTCTCCACTTTCCCTCTCTCCAGCCCCTGGCTACCGCCATTCCGCTCTCTGTTTCTATGATTTTGACTATTTTAGCTTCCATGTATGAGTAATATCATACCATGTATGAGTATTTATGTTCTCTGTCTGACTTATGTCACCTTGTATAATGTCTTGAAATCCATCCATGTTGTTGCAAATGACAGGATTTCCCTTTTTTTAATGTTTATTTATTTACTTTGAGAGAGGAAGAGAGAGAGAGCGAGAAAGAGAATCCCAAGCAGTCTTCTCAATGTCAGCACAGAGCCAGATGCAGGGCTCAGTCTGACAAACCATGAGATCATGACCTGAGCTGAAATCAGAGTCAGAGGCTTAATCAACTGAGCCACCAAGCTGCCCCCAGGATTTCCTTTTTTCCTTCTGGCTGAATAATATCCATCATGTGAGATAGATAGATAGATGATCGATAGATAACAGATGATGATATGTAATAGGTAATAGACAGGTAACAGATGGTGATGGATAAATAGAAGATAGACAATTGATAGATCAAGCGCGAGAGCGATCTCTATCCATTCTTCCACTTACGGGCACCTAGGGAGTTTCCGCATCTCAACCATCACGGCGATGCCGCCGTGGACAACGGAGTACAGGCATCTCTTCGACATCCTGGTTTCGGTTCCTTTGGACAGGCGCAGACTCTACCCCCTGACTCGCTGACTCGCTTGTTCTCCTAACACATATGGAGCAGCTGTGTGTGCCAGGCAAGAACACACAGCTGAACATCACCTTGCTTCACCCAAGAGGAGTTTAGAGGGTAGAGAAACACCCAGACCACCTTCTCCAGTACTTGCAATGGCTGCAGAACCACTGGCAACGATGTGGATTTAACAGAGGGTAACGAATGAGAGGTGCTCAGCACCCCAGGCGAGCGCAGGGACCCTGGAGCAAGAAGGACAAGAGTCTGAGTCCACAGGAGGGCCACTGGCCAATGACTTTGTCTCTCTGCGCCTCAGTTTCTTCACCTGTGAAGTGGGGGAAACAATGGCGCTGATTGAAGAGGGTTATTGTAGTAAGGATTGAGCAAGTGAGTAAATGTGAGGCCTTTGGAACAGAACCGAATTTGGAGAAGCTGGTGTCAGTGGTTAATTCCTGTTACTACCATTGTTATAATCATATGCAGAATATTCTGAGAGAGAAAAGAGGGGCATTATTCCTGTATCCTGCAAGGGCCGAATAGCAGATCTGTGCCTCAAGCCCTGCCTGTCATTAGGGGCACCATGGGCTTCAGACTCTCAGCTACATGGACAGATCGATCATGCTCAAGCAGAAAGGCTGAGCCAGGAACACAGATGTGTGTGTGTGTGTGTGTGTGTGTGTGTGTGTGTGTGTGTGAGAGAGAGAGAGAGAGAGAGAGAGAGAGGAGAGAATGAGCTTTTCTTTTAAAAAAATTTTTTAACATTTATTTATTTTTTGAGAGACAGAAGTGTGAGCAGGGGAGGGGCAGAGAGAGACACACACGCAGAGAATTTGAAGCAGGCTCCAGGCTCTGAGCTGTCAGCACAGAGCCGATGCAGGGATCAAACTCAGGAACCATGAGATCACGATCTGAGCCAAAGTCAGATGCTTAACTGACTGAGCCACCCAGGCACTCCTTCATTTTCCTTTAATTCTTTCTGTACTATTTGAATTATATTCTATTGCCATAAACATTACTCATGAGTAAGAAATAAATTAAATAAGCTAAATTAATACTGCTTCTTTAGAGTACATCTAAAAGAAACTTTCACATTTATTTTCTAATGTTTATTTATTTATTTTTGAGAGACAGAAATTGCACCAGCAGGGGAGAGGGACAGAGGGAAACAGAGAATTCCAAGCAGGCTCTGTGACCAGTGCATGGTTTGACCCGGGGCTCAATGCAGGACTTGACTATGGGCTCCCTCCCACAACCATGAGATCCGACTTGAGTCAATATCAAGAGTCAGGTGTTCAGTGGAGTGAGCCACCCAGAAGCCCCAAGAAATCTTCACATTTAAATGATCATCAGAACCTGCCTGTAAAGGAGGCAGGCAGGTTAAATGTAGTTTTACAAATGAGAAAATAGTAACAGGGTTGATTTATGCACTTTTAAGGATATAGCCAAGGTGGGATTGATACTTGAACTTGAGATTTCTGACTTCTAGGACAAGAACATTTTTTGTTTTGAATCACTGGATTCTACTCTTGAAGTCATTATTCCACTATATGCTAACTAACTTAGATATAAATTTATAAACAAATAAATAAAATAACTTAGAAAAAAGAACATTTTTTGTTTTAGGATGATTAAAACAGCTAATTGTGAATTTTTCCCTCCTTGAATAATCATGTACTTTTCATGCTTTCCTATCAAAGTATTATGTATGTGTATATGTACATTCATATATATAATGATATATACTTAAAGATACACATATGTAAAGATTTTTTCTGACAGAGCAAATGGTTAGGCTATGTTGAATTGTAGTTTATCCTTTAGATCTGTTGACTGGGGTCTTTTTCCTTTGTTTTCATTCACATAAATTGAGTGAGCAAATCAAGTTAACTTACACACAGTAAATATTCATGTTGTCTTCCTGTAAAAGGCTGTGAGTTCTCACCAGCACCGTGTGGTCACGTCACTACCACCACAGCGGACCGTCAGAACCCTTCCAACATCCGCCCTCTTTTCTTGTGCCACTTCCTAATCAACCTGTGTCTCCACCCACGGACCCTGGCATCCCCTGGCCTGCTTTATGTAGCCGAAGCTGAGCCTTTTCCAGAGCATCGCATAAACAGAACCCCAGGGCACGCGGCCTGCTGTGCCCAGGTCCTTCCGCTCGTTGGGACACACGTGAGAGTCGTTCCTAGTGCTGCATCCTCATTCCTGTCACTGCTGGGATGTATTCTATGCTGTGCACAAACCACCACATGTTTGTTCGTTTCCTATGCAAAGCACACGGGGGTTGTTCCAGTTTGGGGCAACTGTTAAAAAGCCACTATTAACATTCACGTACAAGTTTTTCTGTGTTTTCATTTCTTTTGGGTGAGTGTCTAGGAGTGGAATGGCTGGATTGTGTGACAAGACTGCGTTCAACCTCTTGAGAAACTTCCAGACTGTCTTCCAAAGACGTTATGCCGCTAGCAATGCAGGAGCTTTCCAGTTCCTTTGCCTCCCTCCCAGCATCTGACGGAATCAGTTGTTTTACTTGTTTAAGTCATTGTAACAGGTATGTAGTGCGCTAGGGAAATTAACAAAGAGGGATTTTGAAAAGCCATGCAGTTGAAACCCTGGCAATGATTTAAGGCCATTAGTCCCTGGGAGGCTGGGGAAGAACAGACATGATCTCCAGACTTCCCCACCCTGGCGCTCGGTTCACACTGTCCCTCTGAGCTGGCCGTGCCCTTTGCTGTGGGGCTCAAAAACACAACACCTGACAGGGAAATGCAATGTACACCGTTCAACCATCATTCCAGAATTTTGGAAAGATACACTAATCATGTACAAAAACTAGAGGAGAAAAATATCACTGTGCTCTGAGTGTTATTCTGCATTCTGAAAAAAGTCTCGTCCCCAGTTTCAGTTCTATATGGGTGATGAGAAGGCACTTTGCTTTCCTGGAAGAGATATTGTCTTGGTCTGCAGCGACTGTGCTACTTTTCATTTGTCAGCCCTCCACTGATCATTCTAGTGGCCACTAGCTCCCTGTGTCTACTGAAATTCAAAAGTTTTCCCCACTTTCCTGAGGATGTTTTTTATTTTAAGTTTTATTCACAGTTAGTTAACATTGTGTTCTACTACTTTCAGGTGTACGATACAGTGAGCCAACATCTACATACAACACAGGGTGCTCATCACAAGTGCACTTCGTAACCCATCACCTAGTTAACCCATCCCCCACCCACCTTCCCCCGGTTACCATCAGTGTGTTCTCTACAGTTAGGAGTCTCTTTCTTTCTCTCTCTCTCTCTCTCTCTCTCTCTCTCTCATTTTTTCCCTTTGCTAATTTTTTTCTTCTTAAGTTCCACAAAGGGGTGAAATCATATGGTATCTTTCCCTGACTAATTTATTTCACTTAACATAATACTCTACCTCCATCCACATCATTGCAAATAACAAGACTTCACTCTTTTTTATGACTGAATGATATTTCATTGTATATTTATATACCACCTTTTTTTATCCATTCATCAGTTAATAAATATTTGGGCTGTTTCCATAATTTGGCTATTGTTGATAGCATTACTATAAATATCGGGTGCATGTGCCCTTTCAAATCAGCATTATTGTATCCTTTGGATAAATACCTAGTAGTGCAATTGCTGGATCTTAGGGTAGTTTTATTTTTAACTTTTTGAGGAAGCTCCATACCATTTTTCCAGAGTGGCCTCACCAGTTTGCATTCCCACCATCAGTGCAAAAGATTCCCTTTCTCTGCATCCTTGCCATCACTGTTGTTTCCTGAGTTGTTAATTTTATCCACTCTGACAGGTGTGAGGTGGTATCTCATCATGGTTTTGATTTTTATTTCCCTGATGATGAGTGATATGAAGCATCTTTTCCTGTGTCTGTTGTCCATCTGGATGTCTTCTTTGGAAAAGTGTCTATTCATGTCTTTTGCCCATTTCTTCACTGGACTATTTGTTTTTCTTGTGTTGAGTTTCATAAGTTCTTTATAGATATTTGATACTAACCCTTTATCTGATACGTCATTTGTAACTATCTTCTCCCATTCCATCAGTTGCCTTTTAGTTTTGTTGATGTGTCCTTCTCCCTGCAGAAGCTTTTGATCCTGATGAGGTTGCAATAGTTCATTTTTGGTATCAAGGTAATGCTGGCCTAATAGAATGAATTTAGAAGTTTTCCTTCCATTTCTATTTTTTGGACTAGTTTGAGAAGAATAGGTATTAACTCTTTAAATGTTTGATAGACGGGCGCCTCCTTAGCGCAGTATGCAGTGTGTCAGTCTCATAAATGTTTGATAGAATTGCCCTGTGAAGCCATCTAGTTCTGGACTTTTCTTTCTTGAGAGTGTGTGTGCTTTTTTAAGTTTATTTTTTTTAATTTTTAATTTAATTTTTTTAGAGAAAGCATGAACAGGGAGAGGCATAGAGAGAGACAGAGAGAGAGAAAAAATCAGGCACAGGCTCCATGCTGTCAGCATAGAGCCCAATGCATGGCTCGCTCTCACAAACCACAAAATCATACATGACCTGAGTCAAAGTCAAGAGTCAGATGCTTAACCAACTGAGCCACCAGGCACCCCTTGGAAGTGTTTTGATTACTGACTCAATTTCTTTGCTGGTTATGGGTTTGTTCAAAATTTTCTATTTCTTCTTGTTTCAGTTTTGATAGTCTGTATGTTTCTAGGAATTCATCTAGTTTCTCCTACATGGTCCAATTTGTTAGATATAGTTGTTCATAATATTCTCTTATGATGGTTTGTATTTCTGTGGTGTTGGTTGATTCAAATTTAAATTAATTAAAATTATCAGGTCAGTTCTAGATGTACTAGTGACATTTTAAGGACTCAATAGCCACATGTCAGGAGAGCACAAAATAGTACATGTGCACCAACCACACAGTTTTCTCAGCCCTGGTCTGATTCCCTGGAAAGGCTGCCTGGAATTTAAATTCTCTTGGTTGAAAACATTACAAAATTAGATGCAGGGATGCCTGGGTGGGTCAGTCAGTTAAGCATCTGACTTCAGCTCAGCTCATGATCTCACAGTTCGTGGGTTCAAGCCCCATGTCGGGCTCTGTGCTGACAGCTAGCTCAGCCTGGAGCCTGCTTTGGAATCTGTATCTCCCTCTCTCTCTGACCCTCTACTACTCACACTGTCTCTGTCTCTCAAAAATAAATAAATAACATTAAAAATTTAAAAAAAAAAGAAAAAAGAAAAAAGAAAAAAAGGGCCCATATTGAACTTGAGTTGGAAGCGGTGAGTCTGGTCTCAAAACGGAGGTAAAACCACCCCCCAGTGGGCCCCAACTCGACTCCGGCCCTAGGGGAGGAGGGCTGTGTCCAAAAGAACCAGAGCAGTTGAGAAAACTGTTTATTGGTGGTTTGAGTTTTGAAACCATAGATGATAGTTTAAAGAACATTTTGAAAAATGGAGCACACTTACAGATTGTGTGGTAATGATGGACCTCCAAACAAAAAGTTCTAGGGGTTTGGGTTTTGTGACTTACTGTTGTGTGGAAGAAGTGAATGCAGAAATGTGCTTGACCACACAAGGTTGATGGATGTGTGGTGGAACCAAAGAGACATGTTTCTAGAGAGAATTCTGCAAAGCCTGGTGCCCATCTAACTGTGAAGAAAATTTTTGTTGGTGGTATTCAATAAGACACAAAAGATTATAACTTGAGAGAGTACTTTGAATAAGTTTTTTAGTGTTTATTCTTATTTTTATTTTTGAGAGACAGAGTGTGAGCAGGGGAAGGGAAGAGAAGGAGGGAGACACAGAATCCAAAGCAGGCTCCAGGCTCTGAGCTGTCAGCACAGAGCCTGACGTGGGGCTCAAACCCATGAACTGTGAGATCACGACCTGAGCCAAAGCCAGACACTTAACTGACTAAGCCGCCCAGGCGCCCCGAGAGAGTATTTTGAAACGTATGGCAAGATTGAAACCATAGAAGTTATGGAGGATAGGCAGAGTGGAAAAAAGAGAAGATTTGCTTTTGTAACTGTTGATGATCGTGATACAGTTGATAACATTGTTGTATTTCTGAACAACACTATTAATAGGCATAATTGTGAAGTGAAAAAGGCGCTTTCTAAAGGGGAAATGCAGTCTGCTGGATCACAAAGAGGTCGTGAAGGTAGGTCTGGTAACTTTATGGGTCGTGGAGGAATCTTCGGTGGGAGAGGCCACGGGGGTGGAGGTGACGGCGGCAGAGTGGTTACAGAGGAGGTGATGGTGGACACCATGGATCTGGAGGTGATGGTGTCAAGTATGGCGGTGACAGTAGTAGAGGAGGCCACGGGGGCGGTAGAACAGGATACAGAGACCAAGGGGGTGGTTGTGGTGGCGATATTGGAGGATACGATGGTTCCAGTGAAGGAGGAAATGTTGGAGCTGGTAACTATGGTGGTGGTGGGAACTGTAATCCTTTTGGACAGTATAGTGGGCAGCAGCAACCAGCTCATGGACCCGTGAGGAGGGTGAGTTTTGGTGGCAGAAGCTTAGGCAGTACTTACGGGTGGTTATGGATCTGGTGGTAAAGGTGGATATGGTAGAAGAAGGTTTCCAAATTTTAAAGAAGAGAAAGACTACAGTTCTCAGCAGGAAAGGAAGCTGGAAGTTGTCACGAAAGTGCAGGGCACTTTCAGACCATCGTCCCAGATGCATTAGAGGCACAGTAGAAGTCTGCCACAGAAGGAGCAATGGTCCCTAGTCCGAAAAGTTACTGTAGTTTGTGGAAACCCTTCTTGTTTGCAAAAAGTGTAAGGTATTGATTAATGCAATGCAGCATCAATTAGATGTATATTCCTGTGATCTTTTATCTGTTGTAGTTTTTTTTTTCTTTTTCTTTTCATACCTCAGGTATATTGGCCTATAAATTGTGGTAGTGGTACCAGAAATAAAATAATTATGGAATTTTTAACTTTTCAAAAAAAAAAGAAAGAAAGAGAAAAGTAGAAAGGGCATATAGCTGGCTCAGTCACAGGAGATGCGACTCTTGATCTCAGGGTTGTAAGTTCAAGTCCTATGTTGGGTGTAGAGATTACTTAAAAATCTTTTAAATAATAATAAAACAAAATAATACCTAACTATTGTGTCAAATTAGTACAACGTTGGTGGCCTCAAAAGAGGATGGTAGAGAAAGCCAGGCTTCCCCGCTTTTCCAACCCTATCAGCATACCAGTCCCAAGTCTAATAATGGTCGTTTTTCTCTTCCCCTAGCAGGTGTTAATTCTTTCTCCCACACTTTCTAATCCATATCAAGGCACGAACTGTAAAAGGTTGAGTACATGCTCTCCCCTATAATGAGGGTAGGACTCACAGGAATGGAGCAGATCCTTGAGACGGTCAGACCAGCATGTGCTGGCTGCCTTCTTCCTTAGTAACAGGACCCCAGTCATGCACAAGTATCTACGTTTTCCCCACAAGACTCAGGAAAAGTTAGCTCTGACCTGCAACTCCAGGGGCACATTCCAGCTTATCCAAGCCAGTCATCTGACCCGATTCTCCTAATTATGATTGTTTAAGGAGTAGCCTAGTGAGTAGGTCCTGTGAAGACCAAGACTTCACAAGAAAAAGAAAAAAGAGGTCTGCTCTCCTAAAAGAGAATTTTGAATATGTCCAGTCCTGTACCAGTAGAGGAGCTCACACTGGGGTATAATGCCTGGAACTACCACGGTCATTTTGTGGCTAAGGGAGCATGAAGCGGTAAGGATGGCAGAGCCAGAAGTGGAAAAAACGCATACACTGGAGCAACCAGCCCCACAATAAAATGCCTCGATGTCAAGCCAAGTCCACGTGGCTTTTCTGTTCCTTAGATACAAAGGATCTAAGGCACAATAGATGCCATGTCGGAGATATGACCATTCTTCTCTGTGGGTTTCCATTTCCCTGGAGTTGACACTGAACCAAGAGTCACTAGTGCAGGTGCAACATCGCAGACAAGTTGTGGCCGTGACGATGGGTGGATGTGTGTGCCCAGGGATTTCTAAATACTACCCAAGAACACTCCTGCCGGGCGGCTCAGTCGTGGGGGCATCCCACTCTTGATTTTGGCTCAGGTCTTGGTCCCAGGGTCGTGGGATCAGATCCCATGTTGGGCTCCGTGCTGACGGTGGAGCCTGCTTAAGATCCTCTCTCTCCCCCTCTTCCCCTCCCCCATTCACACTCTCTATCTCTGTAAAATAAATAAATAAAGGTTTATTTTTATGTTATACTTATTTATATATAACACTCCTGTTTTCAGTCACTACCGTCCCTTTACTATTGAATAATGATAGTTTTCCCTGTGGCAACAAGGCCACAAATACAGAATTAGCAGCCAGCTCTGCATTTCAAGTTATAATGATGGCCTTAAACCAAGGATCTTTTATGATAGAAAATAGGCTTTTTGAAACAGGAAAGCTTTGTTGAGGTCCCAATAGCATGAGCATTTAAGAATTCAAAAAATAAATTTTACCCCGTATACTATAGCACAAGGAAGACAGTGAGGTGATGTAAGAACAATTTTGAGAACATGAAGTTTTCAACATGAGACTGAATTGGAGAAATGCAGAGTCCCACAGCGGTTACTTTAATGGGACAGCGTGGCAAGGCCATCGTACTCAGATATTTGGTGAAGCACCAGTCTGGATGTTGCTGTGAATGTATTTTTTAGATAAAATTATCATTTAAATCAGTAGACTTTGAGGAAAGCAGATTACTTCCCTACTGTGGGTATGCCAAATGTAATCAGTTGAAGGTCTTATGAGAAAAGACTGAGCTGCTCCAAGGAAGAAGGAATACTGCCTGCAAACTGACTTCATACGAAAACTGCAACATCTTCCCTGGGTCTCCATCCTGACCCGCAGACTCTGGACTTACCGGCTTTTACGACTGCATGAGCCAATTCCTTAAAATCGAGAGCGAACGAGAGAGAGAGAGAGACGTAAGTAAATATAGATTGATAATAGATTGTGTGTGTTCAGGCTACTATAAAAATATCATACCATAAACATAAAAAATAACATTTACTATCAAAATAATATATAAAATATAACTACAAACTATATAACTATAGAATATAAAATAATATATAAAAATAACTAAAAATATACCATAAACACAAAAAATAACATACCATAAACAAAAAAATAAACATTTATTTCTCAGAGTTCTGGAGTCCAAGATGAAGGAGTCAGCAGATTCAGTGTCTGATAAGGATCTATTTCTGGTTCACTGAAAGCCATCTTTTTACTCTGTCCTCACATGGCAGGAGGAAGGGGGCTCTTTCTGAGATCTTCTACCAGAGCTCCAACTGCATTGTAGTCACCTGAGCACCTCCCGAGGGCCCAGCCTCCAAACCCCATCTCACTGGGGATTAGGTTTCAACATATGTATTTTGGGGAGACACCAACATTCAGTTTATAGACTTGATATATGTATATAGTATTTATATATGTACATGCACATATGTGTATATATATCTTATTGACTCTGTTCCCCATGACGAGAGTTACAGAAGATACTAGTAAGTAGGTGGAGGGAATCTGAAAGTAGAAAAAAACATGCCTCACTATCCCAAATGTAGCCCAGAAGGAGCACACAGCTCTCAGAGAAATCCCTCTTCAGAAACAAGGAAATAGTGCATGAGGTGCCAGGTGGATAGACCATGACATATTCACAAATCCCTCCATGGTCCAGGCCCAAGGAGGAAGCATGCATTCTGGGACAACCAGAAGTCCCAAGGGGCCAGAGAGAGATGAAGACGTGGTGCCCAAAGTGGCTGGAAGGAGACTGGTAATGGAGGGCCCCCCCCCCGCCGAGTCGAGGGCGGCCCAGGAGCTGCACACTGTCCCTCTGTGAGGCAGGAGACACAGAATGCCAGGGTGTCTAGGCTTTCCTGGAAAAACTACACTGTAAACCACCAGTGACTGAAGCAAACCCCCTGGCAGAAACGTGACGTGGCAGGGAGGGGCAGTGCTGCATGAAGACAACTGCGATTTTGGGAAATAAAGTTGTAGGTTTGCATGACTGACTCTTTGTGAGTCCTGGCCAAGAGAAGTGCTGCTACTGTGTTCCTCCCTCTCTTCAACAAGGGCTGGCGCTCTGGGGCGAGGGCTGCTGGGGCCACCACCTTGCCCGTCACATCCCCAGAGGAGATGGGTCTCCGTGGGTTTATGAGCCCGAGTGCTCAGAGGCCCCAATTCTTGAATCTCTACACCTATGATATGGATTGAAGATTTGGCTGGTGGTAGTGAAAAAAGGTTGTCACTTCCTGCTTCATAAAAGGTGAGCCCTCCCCACGAACATCCTGTGCACCGTATGTGGAGAAGAGCGTTGTGTTCCGTTTAATCGTTGTCTGTGCTCATAAGCCTTTCTCCACATTTGCTCTTTATGAGGAGAGTTAGAGTCAGAGACCCCAGCCAGGGGGTCCCAACTATGAGCTCATCTACCTTGAAGTGATGCCCTCTCCTACTGCTTCCCAACATTCCTGGAAGACACATTCCAAGTTAGACCAAATTGGGAACTTTTGTTGGAAACTTGAAACTAGAAGGAAAATATAAACATTCTGGAAGAAAAACAGATAACCTTCTCAGAAGCAGTAGATGATATGGCATGATTTTGTGAGCCCTACATCCATTGACTGAAAACTAATGACCGAGACATTTATAGTTTGTTTTAAACATTTTCACAGAAGAGAAGGTCAATCAGTTCAATCCCTCCAAGACTTTTATTTTCCTCATGCATATTTTTTTGCTGCCTCTTCTAATGTTGTCTCCTTTAAAATGCACTTTTGGTCAAACAAGCAAAGTGGGGCAGTGGGGAGAGAGAGCCAAACTAGGAAACAAACTCAACTATAGAGAGCAAACTGATGGTTACCAGAGGGAAGGGGGATGGGTTACACAGGTGATGGGGATAAAGGAGGGCACTTTGGGGCAGCTGGGTGGATCAGCCTGTTAAGCATCTGACTCCTGATTTTGGCTCAGGACATGATCTCACGGTTCATGAGTTCAAGACCCACATCAGACTCTGTGCTGACCGTGCAGAGCCTGCTTGGGAGTCTCCCCTCTCTCTCTCTCTCTCTCTCTCTCTCTCTGCCCTTCCCCACTCTCTTTCTCTCTCTCACACACACACACAAAATAAATAAATCAATAAACTTAGAAAAAAGAAAAGAGAGAGAGAGAGAGCCACTGGGTGGCTCAGCCAGTTAAGCATCCGACTTTGGCTCAGGTCATGATCTCACAGTCCGTGAGTTCAAGCCCCTTGTCGGGCTCTGTGCTGACAGCTCGGAGCCTTAGCCCCCTTCAGATTCTGTGTCTCCCTCTCTCTCTGCCCCTCCCCTGCTTGTGCTCTCTCAAAAATAAATAAACATCAAGAAAAAAAGTTTAAAAGCAGTACTTGGGTGGCTCAGTCGGTTAAGTGTCTGACTTCAGCTCAGGTCATTATCTCACAGTTTGTGAGTTCGAACCCTGCGTTGGGGTCCATGCTGACACCTGAAAGCATGGAGCCCGCTTCAGGTTCTGTGTCTCCCTCTCTCTCTGCCCCTTCCCTGCTCTCACTCTGTCTCTGTCTCTCAAAAATAAATGTTAAAAATAAAAAAGAGGGCACTTGTAATAAGTACTAGGCATTGCATGCAATATTGAATCACTATATTATACACTTGAAACTAATATTTCAGTACATGCTAACTATACTGGAATTTAAATAAAAACTTAAACAAAATAAAATGTTTAGTGAATTCTTCCTTAGGAAGCAAAACTAAATTCCAAGCCTCACTGTGTACTGAGATTTTTTTAAAAACTTTTTTTTAATGTTTTATTTATTTTTGATACAGAGAGAAACAGAGCGTGAGAGGGGGAGGGGCAGAGAGAGAACAAAACACAGAACCAGAAGCAGGCTCCAGGCTCTGAGCTAACTGTCAGCACAGAGCCTGATGCGGGGCTCGAACCCACAAACGTGAGATCTGACCTGAGCCGAAGTCAGAGGCTTAACCGACTGAGCCACCCAGGCGCCCCCTGACATTTTTTAATTAGTTGCGAACATATGAAATCAGAGATTTTCTGTGAAACATATTTCAGTTTTCTGTCTAAAACATAAGATTCTGGAACCAGTCCAATCACTGTTCCATCAACAGACATGGAGCAGGAGGTAGGACAGCACCTCTGAGCCAGAGTTCAGTTTCGGGCAGGGTCCATCCCTCTCTGCTACCTCGGATATTCCGTCCACATCTCTCATTTATATTGCCTGCTATGAACGGTAACAGTGTGAGTCCCCCGCTCCTTAATCAGCCATATCTTCTTATTTCATTTCCAGATTTATTGAAAGATGATTGATTAATAATCGATTGATAATTGTTTACCTGAATAATTGATTAATAATTGTGTAAGTTTAATATGCAAGTTGTACAATGTGCTGTGTTGATACCCATATGCATTGTGAAATAATTACCACAAGCAAAGTTAGTGAACACATCCATCACTTAACATAGTTAACCGTGTCTATGTGTCTCTGTGTGTGTGTGTGTGTGTGTGTGTGTGTGTCTGTGTGTCTGTGTGTCTGTGTGTGGTAAGAACAGTTGCAATCACTGGCTTAACGAATTTCAAGTATACAATACAGTGTTACGAACTATAATCATCATGCTGAACATAAGTTCCTCAGTACTGACTCATCTCACAAGTGAAAGTCCTATCTCTAAACAAAGAAAATACACATTTCAAGTTTCTTCATCAGAAAGAAAGGATATTTGGCAAAGTTCAGTTATATATCAGAGGAAAACAGTTATCTTAGTATGCAGTGACAGTATTATTCACAATAGCCAAAACGTGGAGACAGCCCACGTGCCACTGGCCAATGAATGAGCAGATCGACAAAACGTACTCTACACACCCCCCCATGGAATATTATTCAGCCTTTAAAAGACAGGAAGCCCTAAGAGCACCTGGGTGGCTCAGTCAGATGGGCGTCCAACTTCAGCTCAGGTCATGACCTGGCGGTTCGTGGGCTCAAGGCCCGCACCAGACTCTGTGCTGATGGCTGGGAGCCTGGAGTCTGCTTCCGATTCTGAGTCTCCCTCTCCCTCTTCCCCTGCCCTACTCGTGCTCTGTCTCTCTCTCTGTCTCTCTCTCTCTCTCTCTCTCTCTCTCTCTGTCTCTCCCTATCTCAAAATAAATAAAACTAAAAAGATTTTTTTAAGAAAAGGAAGGAAGCTCTGACATAGGCTGCAACATGAACTGTGAGGACATCACGCTGAGTGAAACAAGTGTCACAAAGGACAAATACTGAGTGATTCCATTTATAGGTTCTACAACAGTCCAAGTCACGAAAACAGAAAGAATGGTGGTTGACGAGGACCAAAGGGACATGGGAGGTATTTAATGAGTACAGAGTTTCAGTCTGACATGGTTTGTGGAAATGGTTGCACAAAAATGTGAATATACCGGGCGCCTGGGTGGCTCAGTTGGTTAAGCATCTAACTTCAGCTCAGGTCATCATCTCACAGTTCGTGGGTTTGAGCCCCGTGTCGGGCTGTGTGCTGACAGCTAGCTCAGAGCCTGGAGCCTACTTCAGATTCTGTGTCTCCCTCTCTCTCTGATCCTCCCCTGCTCTTGCTCCATTGCTCTCTCTCGTGGTGGGTTTCTGTAAGGAAGGGTCCTGGGGAGCAATGACTGACTGTTACCAAAGGCTGATGGCTAATGGAAACAGGGACGGTCCCAAACGCAAGGAATGGGACCGTGAACAAGGGATGCTCCTCAATGGAAGCGTGAATGGTCCCAGAGAGACTGGGCACTGTGGACATCCCCGAAAGAGATGGAGAGGGACCAAGAGCTGAGGGCTAATGGCCAACTTTATTAGGAACAGCATCTTATTGTATACCCTTCTCACTAGCATGGAGAGCACAGTAAACATTTAGTCAGCAGTATATGTTTAACTAGAACAACAGATACAGATAAAGGACAGAACAGGAACAGCTTGCAACTGTGCGTGGGTAGATCTCTGGTGCTGCACCTTTGTGGTGCACTTGGCTGATGACCAGGAAGGCTCTCTCCTGCTTGTCCTCCTAGGACTTCAAGTCTCCTGTTCCAGGCGTTCTGGGAACAGAAGTCCGATAAGGACGATTCATGCACAAGACAGTGCTGAGAACAGGGGTCTGATAAGGACGGTTCATCCCATTTCCCAACACCCTCTCTCAAGAAAAAATAAACATTTAAAATAAATGTTAAAAAAAAAAATAGGAGCATCTGCCTGGCTCAGTGGATAGAGCATGCAACTCTTGATTTCAGGGTCCTAAGTTCTAGCCCCATGTTGAATATGGAGATAATAAATAAATAAAAATAATAATGCTTATAAAAGAAATATTAATTATTTTGCAAATATAAAGTAAAATCAGCTAATAATGAAATACAACAAGAACATGCACTAATCAGTTTCTTCCCCATTCCCATTTCCTGCCCTTTTTCTTGTGTCCCTTTGGATTCTTAAATATAATGTCTTTCACTCATTGAGGAAATTAAGCAAAAAGTAAAATACTGCATAACAGCAAGACACTAAATACTGATAAGAGTTTCGACAGGTCAAGTCGTAAGAAACTGAAAATGAGAGCTGATATACACTGCAAACGAATGTTCATGAACGGACCCTGCTGAGTTGCAGAACAGTAACAAGGCATACAATCCTAACAACCTGAAGATGACGTTAGTTCACAGGAAGCGCGAAGGAGAGCATAAACTGTTGGGCTTCTCCCTTTCCAGCAGCTTCTTTCTAAAGTTGTAAAACCATGTATGTTTGCCCAAGATGTAATGTGTAAGCACGTGGCTTCAGTCAGAGATTCTAGTTTATCTCATGTCAGTCAACAAGGCTTTATTTACTCTTCTTATTAAATTCAGGAAACAATCTGATGTAACATGTGGCTGCCAGTAATAAACCACAGAGCACACTCCACTGCCTGGAGACCACGACTTGTTTATGGTTTAGTGCTAACCTATCAGCAGCCAACTACACTTCCATAAACCCACGTTTGTATATAGCGTTTCCTTCCAGCCTAGACCGTAAGCATACCGCCAGTCAAACCACTGAAGGTCAATAATGATGGTAAGGCCTGCTTCTGGATCCAGTGGATCATAAAATTCGACAGTAACTTATCTTTTCCTTCAAAACAATCAGCCATCTTCTTATATCTGCTTGCTCTTTAGCCCATCTCCTTCTGCACAGACTATGGGTGACAGCTTCTTCTGTCCCATAACATTGTTATATAGAATGAAATTTAGGTATATGCAAATAGTGGGAGTAAGCAAAAGAGGAGTATTTTCATAATCTTGGGTTGACAGAGTTTTTAAATTATGATACAAAACCAGGTTTTATACAATACTGGTAACTATGTAAAAATTAGGCATTTTTATGACAATAAAAAAGACAAAATTAGAAAATAGTATTAGCAACAAAGAATCACCTTTTTGTTTATTTATACTTTTGAGAGAAAAAGGCAGAGCACGAGTGGGGGAGGGGCAGAGAGAGAAGGGGATCCAGAATCTGAAGCAGGCTCACGGCTCTGAGCTGTCAGCACTGAGCCTGAAGCGGGGCTCGAACCCACAAACCGTGAGATCATGACCTGAGCCAAAGACAGAGCTTAACCAACCAAAAGTCATTTTTAAAATGTTCTGAGAGATTGACTCAATACAGATTAACATTCCAGGGGCACCTGGGTGGCTTAGTCGTTAAGTGTTCATCTCTTGATTTCAGCTCAGATCATGATTTCATGGTTCATGAGGTTGAGACCCAGGTCAGGCTCTGCACCAACAATGTGGAGTTTGCTTGGGATCCTATCTCTCCCTCTCTCCCCTCCCACCCCCGTTCATTCTCTCTCTCTCTCAAAATAGATAAATAAAATAAAAACCTTAAAGAATTTTTTAAATTAAAAAAAGATTAACATTCCAATAAAAAAAAGAATTTAAACTTGTATTTCACAGAAAAGACAAATATATAAATACCTTTAAAACATTTTTAAATATGCTTAAACAATTAGAAATTGAAAAAGAAATCATCTTTCTACATTTCAGAAAAGATTAAAATATTTGATGAAAGTGCTGGCAAGAATGTGAGAAAATAGCCACGACCATATGTGTGGGGGTGTCAATTGCTATATGACTATTTTCACACTTTGACCAATAGCTATCAGTGTTTTTAATGCACATATCCATTGAACCAGTGTTTCTATTCCTAAGACATTCCTACAGCTATATTTGTAATGTATACAAAAGGTAGGTAATGTATGCAGAAACGTTTGTTGAGATATTGCTTGTGATATGTCAAGGCTGGAAACAGCCTGATATCAAGGTAGCACCACTGCAGGTGAGGGTTAGTTAGCCTGGGAACCATTTTGGAGCCATTTTGTGCCAAGAGAAACTTGAGCCAGCATTGATCTTAACCAAATAGCTCAGCACATGGCAAGGCTGCCTCCGGGAAGAATGTCATACGTTGCTTTATATTTGGAAGAGCTTCCTTATCTCATGGACTGGAATTTTCAGTCACAGTGGTTTTGGGGTCTGCAGAAGTCAATTATAGTGCAACCAAAAAATATTGTTTTGGAAAAGAATGAAAAATAGCATAAGTTTAAAAGGGGAGGTGTGATTGGGTGGCTCAGTCAGTTGAGCATCTGACTCCCAACTTCAACTCAGATCATGATCTCAGGGCTCATGGGTTCCAGCTCTGTGTCCAGCTCTATGCTAACAGTGCAGAGTCTGCTTAGGATTCTCTCTCTCTCTGCCTCTCCTCCACTGTGGTCCCCCTTTCTCTCTCTTTCAAAGTAATTGAATAAACATTTTAAAAAGGAATGAGAAATAGCTACTGAGTTACTTTTATATTTATGAAAAAATGTGAGCATGTGTGTACATGTCCAAGATTAATGTTTTGAGATGTGTTTGTATCTTTAAAAACAAGGAAAGGTATATTTAACCACATTAACTTCTGGAAAGAGTCATAAGAACTTGGCAAACACGGTTCGCCTTTGGGGAGAAAGACTAGGGAAATTTGGAGACTAGAAATCTAAATGAAACGCAGACTTGCTTCCAACTGTATTCTATTTATAGCATTTTAGTTATTTGGCCATGCATATGCACAGATAAGAGCAGAATTTTTAATATTTAAATATAGTAAACATTAGAAACATAAAGCAAAAAAATTACTCATTCTACCACTAGAGGGAAATGGATGATAACTTTAGAATAGAAGACACATGGAAAACAATAAATTGGCTTTAAAAAATACCTGCATAAAAATATATGTATAAGGAAATTTTTTTTAATTTGAGAGAAAGAGAGAATCTTTTTTTTTTAATTTTTAAGGTTTTATTTATGTTTGATGCAGAGAGAAAGAGAGCATGAGAGGGGGAGGGGCAGAGAAAAAAGGAGACACAGAACCGGAAGCAGGCTCCAGGCTCTGAGCTAGCTGTCAGCACAGAGCCTGATGCGGGGCTCGAACCCATGAACGTGAGATCTGACCTGAGGCAAAGTCGGAGGCTTAACCGACTGAGCCACCCAGGCGCCGAGAGAGAGAGAGAGAGAGAGAGAGAGAGAGAGAGAGAGAGAGAGACAGACAGACAGAGAAAGAGAGAGAGAGAGACAGAGACAGACAGAGACAGAGAGACAGAGAGAGAGAATCTTAAGCAGGCTCCATGCTCAGCATGGAGCCTGACACGGGGCCTGACCCCATGACGGTGGGATCATGACCTGAGCCTAAATCAAGAGTTGGAAGCTCAACCGACTGAGCCACCCAGATGTCTGGCAAATAAAACTGTTGAAAGCAATTTAGTTAATGAATCAGAAGTTTTTTAATAAAAACGTCAAGCTGGATGGCAGAAGCTTGAATATTCACGGGTGCTCACCTGTTGGCGTTCCTAAGGAAAATGAGTGATGAAATCCCAATGGGGGTTAAGAGTTTGTTTTCAACAAATGTTATTCTACAGTTTAAATAAAACTTGGGACACCAATACCGTGGAATGCTCCACAGCTGGTAAAAAGGATGAAGTAGCTTGTACGCTAATAAACAGGCTACTTTTTTTTAATTTTTAATGTTTATTTTTTTATAATAGTTTATTGTCAAATTGTTTTCCATATAACACCCAGCGCTTCTCCCCACAAGTGCATCCCTCCATGACCACCACCCCTTCCCTTTCTCCCCCTCCCCCTTCAGTCCACGGTTCGTTTTCCGTATTCAATAGTCTCTCATGATTTGTGTCCCTCACTCTCCCCAGCTCTCATGTTTGCACTCATAGGTCTAACAGGACAAACCTAACAGAGGACCATAGAGAGAGCTGGGGAGAGTGTTTATTTATTTTTGAGAAAGAGAGAGCAGGGGAGGGGCAGAGAGAGAGGAAGACACAGAATCCGAAGCAGCTCCAAGCTCCCAGGTGTCAGCAGAGAGCCCGACGTGGGGCTCAAACCCATGAACTGCAAGATCGTGACCTGAGCCGAAGTTGGATGGTTAACCGACTGAGCCACCCAGCTGCCCCTGAACAGGTTATTTTTAAACCTGAGGTGAGGACTTGTGACTCCACCAAGAGGAAGTAGCTCTCTCCAAAGTACCCCTTTGCACAACTAGAGACTCCTGGACATAAGCCAACAAACAAGCACAGGAAGTCTCTGGAAGTTGTGAAGGGGAAGGTGAGCTGCCTAGAGGTAACATGACTTTGAGATCTGCAGGATGATCACCAGGCCCCTGGGTGTCTTTACTGCCTTCCTTACACTTGGGGGAGCACTAGACATCCCTCCAGTGGAGTTCAGGACACCCTGCCCCGAAACAGAGCACCTTGGCAGAACTAAGTGCTTCAAGCTGAAGGAATTAAGAAATGATATGTGCAGGAAGGACTCTGTGACCTGAAGTAGGTCATTAAACCCTCACGTGACAGCTGCACTCCCTGTCTCCAGAGAAAAGGAGATTCTCATCGCTAAAGAGAAAAGGGACATGGGGAGGAGTCAATGAACAAAACATGCTAAGTTTTACCCAGTTTCCTGCACTCAGCTGTGGGAATCAAGAAAGGGAAACCTCTGGAAAATGGAGTCACAACGTGCACCAGGGCAGATACTGCACTTCCCCAGCCTGAGGAAGAAAGGCTTTCCTTCTTCCCCAGCAGCAGCCCAGCCAGGAAGCCATTGTCTCCGTGCAGCCAGTGAAAAGTTTGCTCCAATAGACTTTTTGTCTAGAACAGCTTCCCCAACCTACCTTTTCCTCTGGACATGAATGGTTCTCTCCTTTGTTCGGTAGGCCTGCCTATGGTTCTGCCCTAGCTTGCTTCCACCAATTGCAATTCTCTGCTGTTCCTGAATAAACCTATTTTACCTAAGGGTGCCTGGGTCGTTCAGTTGGCTGAGCACCCAACTCTTGACTTTGGCTCAGGTCATGATCTCATGGTTCATGAGTCTGTGAGTTCGAGCGCCGGATTGGGCCCTCTGCTGTCAACACAGAACCCTTTCAGGATCCTCTGAACCCTCTCTCTCTGCCCCTCCTCCGCTTGTTCTCTCTCTGTCTCTCTCAAAAAAAAAATAAATAAACTAAATAAGACGAAGGAGGAGGAGGACGAAAAGTGTTTTTCCTATCAGTAATCTAAGAATAAAGCAGTGTAGGTATTGAACATGTTTTATTATTATGTTTTTAATGATAAGTTGCAGACAAATAGGAAATGCCATCTACCATACAAAATCACAAAGGATGTTGAAACTCTCCTAAAATATGTGAAAGCAAAGTCTGAGTTGTACAATTTTGGGGCAAATGTGATTGAGCATTGGGCAATCTGGTGGTAAACTGACTTTTGGGCAACTGGCTCCGTTCTGACTACAGGCGGATCAGAGAGGGCCTCCTGCCTGCCGGTACGCTTCCCAAGCTTCTCAGCTCACGTCTAGAATTGTCTTGTCAGACGACAAACCCTTTTGTCCCACGTAAAACATGCAAAGGCTCAAATTCATGTAACATCAACAGGTCTAACCATGCCACCTGTGAGGCCAGGTGTTGGTAAAAAGAAAGGCAGAGTTGTGTATTTGGGAGAAGGACCTGGGTGGATGCAGGTTCACGTTGTCTGTGGTTGGCCTTGACGAGAGGGAGAGAGGTCTGAGGCTAGAAGAGGATGTACAGGAATAATCATGGAGGACACCAGGATGAAAAGAAAGATGCCTGCCTATCCGGACAGAATACCTGCGTGCTCAGTTCTGTGATGCCAGAGATAAGAAGCCTCAGATTAGATCAAAACTCACTCTCTTCTGACGGACATTACATTCCGATGTTGTTTCTACATCTTGGCTACAGTGAAAAATGTCACATGGAGATGAAGCTATCCCTCTGGTATGCTGCTTTCATTTCCTTTGGATCTCTACCCATACGTGGAATAGCAGGACAGATATGGTAGTTCTATTTTTAGTGTTTTGAGAAATCTCCATTTTCTTCTCCAGAGTCGCTGAAACGATTTACATTTCCACAGACAGCACACAAAGATGATGGCCAGCAATACTGTACTACATACTTGAAAGTGCAAAGCTGGTAGACCTTGAATATTCTCAGCACTGAAAGAAATGGTAATTGTGTGATAGGATAGAGGTTTGGGCCTGTTGTACAGCATTCTAATAGTTTTGCATATTTCTGTAAGTTTTTTGTTCAAAGCGCCATATTTATTGCAAGGTATTTCTAAATATGATAGGAGGTTTTTTTTAAAAAAGCAGCCTGGGGTGCCTGGGTGGCTCAGTAGGTAAGTGTCTGACTTTGGCTCAAGTCATGATCTTGTGATTCTGTAATGCCCAAGTCGCAGTATCCCCCAAAGACCAGAGACCGCCACGGAGACCGAGTCACGCACGCGATAGCAGAAGGGCGGTTTTATTACGGGCTTAGGCTGGCCGAGCCTAAGCTCGGGTTCACAGACTCTACCTGCACAGTGGATCCGTGCCGAGAGCCCCGAACAAGGGCTGAGCAGGGTTTTCACGGGGTTGAGGGAGGGGGAGTTACAAGAAATTGTGACACAGGTACAGTGATCGAATCATTATTATACAATATTATTGACAGCAGGTTTAACCATTCACATTCTCTAGAGTATTCGTTACTTTTGGCGGGACCCAATTACAACATTTAGAGTACCTTTAAAATCAACCAATCACAAAGCGAGCCTAGGGTCTTGTTCTGGGACTATCGGGTTAAATCGTGTTAATGTTAACATTAGGTCACAGGGTCCTATCTAAAGTTCCCATCTGCACGCCTCACCCTTAGGAATGTGGAGAGGTAGCTGGCCTTCCCTGATTGGGTGTTGCGAAGCTGGTCTCTCTTGCTCTAGGCAATGTGCAACTGCCTGTTAGTTTCAGGGAAACTGAAACCTAGGCCTTCTAGATCAGAGGGGAAACTTAAAGCCTGTCATGGCATCTGTTTGGTTTAGACTCGTGTTCTTACAGTTGGTGAGTTCAAGCCCCACTGTAGGCTCTGTGCCGACAGCTTAGAGCCTGAAGCCCACTTCAGACTTGGTGTCTCCCTCTCTCTCTGCTCCTCCTCCACTCGTGCTTGCGCTCTCTCTCTCTCCCTCTCTCTTGCTCAAAAAATGAATAAACATTTAAAAAATTAATGTTTTTAAATAAAAGTGGAAATTTTTAAAAAATCAGCTTTCAGGTAATGTTGAACAGTGACAAAGATGCTCACTTACATGGAAATTCACTCAGGTTCCTGTGAGCCAAATTATTTTGTTTTCAATTTTTTTTTAAGTTTACTTCTTTATTTTGAGAGATACAGAGTGCAAGCTGGGCAGGGACACAGAGAGAGAGAGAGAGAGAGAGAGAGAGAGAGAGAGAGAGAGAGAGAGAGAATCCCAAGCAGACTCTGCACTGTCAGCACGAGAGCTATAGAACTCACCAATGGCAAGATCAAGACCTGAGTCTGACACTGTCTCACCCAGGCGCCCTCCCGTCCCTGCACTTAAGCTTTCTTCTTGACTAGAGCCTGAACCTGGCCCAAACCTTACGTGCTGCTGATCAGGCCATCTTCGGCAAGATTCCTGCTAAGTCATCCCTCCACCCTGACTGTGATATCATCCTGGATCTTATCAGGTTTCCATGCCCCACCCTTGGAGTCTAAACCCTCCATGGGCCTTTAGCAAGAATCCTGTTAGGTGGGTTTAACCAGATTCCTCCGCCCTTTGATGTGTCTGTCCTCTTAGGAATTTTCCAGCCTCTGACCCTCCCTGCTCTCGGGAGCTGTAACCCCTCAGCCATCTTTACTGTATTTAAGGTTGAACCATCTCTCCTACTGCAATACCTCCATTAACATTGTCCTGTGACGTCTTCCTTAACCACTTTAGCTAATGTCACAATAGTTTTTCCTTTAACAACTATTGCTCAAGCTTCTAATCATAAAAAATACCCCAGTACATCTAGAGTTCCAGAGGAGGATTATTGTTCTAAGAAAAAAAAAAAACCAGAACTTTAAAGTTTTGCATCTGGTCAGAGAGTTCCACACTGTCTCTTTTGTCTGCAGAGAAATAAAATACCATTGCACTAAATGTTGACGTGGGTCTATTCCAGATAACCACTTGAAACACAGCAGTTTTGTAACCCCACTTTGTCATTCCTTCTCCTTCTTTTTTTTTAATGTGCTGGATTCTCAAATCAGAAAGGGGTGGGGGGCGGAGGAACGTGGAAGTGGCCTCAAACTGCTGTCGCAATACTTGCCCCAGATTCGGACACTTCTGCTTTCCAGAACCTGAACGCATCCACATCTTTGGCTGGGGGGCCTCAACACGCCCAGTCTGGCCTGCCCACTCGCTGTGTCTCTGTGTGTGTGTGTGTGTGTGTGTGTGTGTGTGTGTGTGTCTCTGTCTCTCTGCATCTCTCTCTCTATCTCTTGCTCTGTGTGTCTCTCTGTGTCTGTATCTCTCTACCTCTTTGTATCTCTCTGTATCTCTATCTCCTCTGTGTGTCTCTCTCTGTCTCTCCCTGTGTCTCTCTGTGTCCTTCTGTCTCTGTATCTCTTTCTCTGTCTCTCTGTCTCTCTCTGTCCCTCTGTATCTCTCTGTCTCCTCTCTGTCTCTCCTCTCTGTCTCTCTGTAACTCTCTGTTTCTCTCTCTCTGTCCCTCTCTGTCTCTCTGTAACTCTCTGTTTCTCTCTCTCTGTCCCTCTCTGTCTCTCTGGGTCTCTCTCTGGCGGCCTGACTAGGAGCTTCCTGTCTGCCAGGCCTAGGGGAGAGCCGGGCCTGCCCCGGACCTGGCCCCTGCGCTGTCCGCGGCTCCTCACCAGCCATGGCTGTCAGCCGCCGCGGGGGCCCCAGGAGCTGGGGGGAAGGAGGAGGGAGCACGGGCCGGAGGACCGCGCGCGGAGGGTCCACAGGCAGCGGGGCAGCCGGACGTGGGCCGGGAGAGGCCGCTGTTCCGGAGGAACCGTGGAGCTGGTGCGGGCGGGGGAGGAGTGCGAACAGCGAAGGTCCGATGCTCCCTGGGAAACGAGCCTGTGGGCGCGGGAGCCGGCGATCCCGACATCGGAGCCGCACAGTCCTCCCCCGACCCCTTCCCAGAAAGCCTCGCTGTTTCCAGAAGGGAGGGACGGGTTCCTCTTCTTGCCGCGGCCGCCCGGCCCACGGCCCGCCCCAGCCCCTGCTCCGCGCCCAGCAGCTGCGGGGGCCGCGCATCCGCTGCTGGGACGCCGACCGGGGAGGCTGGGGCCCAGGGCTGCGGAGGTGGTGGCGCCACCCTGTCAGGGACGTGCCGCAGCCCCAGGGACATCCTGGACCACGGTGCCTTTCATTCAGATACAGTACATGACCCTGCGAGGCCCGCCCCTAAGCAACGTATATATAACCTGCTCACCCCTGCGCAGGGGCGCAGCCAGACCCGGGGAGGGCAGCGGGAGTGCGGCCTCGGGAAGCCCAGGGCCTGCTGCAAACCACCGCGGCTTAGGGGCGCCTCCCCGCAGACGCCTGTCAAAGCCCCTCCACAAGAAGGCCCCTGCAAGTCCGCAAGCCAAATGAGGCCACCTTCAACTGTTTAGAAATGAGAAAACACTAGAAACCATCCCTTTCACCAGGACTCAGAAAGGTGGGCTTGCTCGGGGTTTAAAAGGCTCACACGTCTACACCACCAGTTCCCAAAATATTCAGTCGCACGTCCCCTGCACATTCTCAAACAAGAGAAGAGACGGCTTTCGTGGGAGGATCACATCGTCCAATATCCGTAGTGTCATCAATTAAAACCGAGAGAGATGTTAAATAGTTATTACTTTTTTTAGGGGGGCCTGAGTGGCTCCTAAACGTTAAACATTTTTAATTAAAATAATAAATATATGAACGTAAGTAGCATGTTTTTCTTAAAAATAACTGTTTCCCAAAACAAATTCCTAGTAAGAGGAGTAACGTTGGCTTCCATTTTGCACATCTCATGAATGTCTGACTTAGTGAAAAATAGCTGAGTTCTCACATTGGCTCCTGTATTCAGTCTGTTGCAATATCATACTGCAGCTTACTGACAACTCCATGGCACTGATTTTTCAATTTCTATTAAGTTTATTTTTTTAATTTTTTTATGTTTTTTATTTATTTTAGAGAGAGAGCATGAGCAGGGGAGGGTCAGAGAGAGAGGGAGATACAGAATCTGAAGACAGGCTCCAGGCTCTGAGCTGTCAGCACAGAGCTCAACGTGGGGCTTGAACCCACGAACCGTGAAATCATGACCTGAGTTGAAGTCGGAGGCTTAACTGACTGAGCCACCCAGGCGCCCCAAGTTTATTTATTTATGTTGAGAGAGAGAAGGTGGGATTGGAGCAAAGAGAGAGTAAGGGGGAGAATTCCGAGCAGGCTCCGTCCTGTCAACGCAGAGCCTGATGTGGAGCTCCAACTCCGGAACTGTGAGATCAGGACCTGAGCCAAAACCAAGAGTTAGGCTCTTTAGAGACTGAGCCAGCCAGGTGTCCCTGATGTCTTGAAATTATTATAAAATAGTTTTAACCTTGCAGATGCCCTGAGAAGATCCAGGGCTTGCAGGGGTTCCCTGACCACATTTTAAGAACTGTGGCTGACATCTGGGGTGAGTGTCTCCCAGACTCTGCATGCCGCCTTCCCATCCTGTGTCACTATTCAGCATCATAATGTTAACCTCTGACCTATCAAAAAAAAATCCAAGTTTTTGTTAGAGCTTCATAGAACGATCTGTATTAGGGAGGACCAGACTGAAAAGAGAAGTTGGATGAGTCATTTCAAAGAAGATGGCCTCCCCGAGGCTCTCCTCACAGAAACTGAACCAGAATTAGGGAAGATGGGTTCATATGTGGCAGTGGGTAGTGCATTCACAGTGCCTGGTGCTCCAGATGGGAGCTGTGCTTTGGGCATTGAACTATTTTTCCTACAGAAACTCTCTGTGATACACCCCAAGGGTGAAAACTATTAATTTAATGTTAGTTAGTGGGTTCATTTAGGTCATGCAATTGGGGCCAACCAGTGAGTTGAAGATTTTTATGTCTTCACTCCATTATTAGGAAGCTGACGAAGATTCCTGCAGGAGGGGAGCTTGGGTCTGGACCTACAGAATGAGGAGTGGGCTCTGCAGAACTGGGCATTACCTGTCTACCTCTCAGTGCCGCTCAACTCTGCCTTGCTCCACATTCTCCTGCCTAAGGCCTCTGCTCCGTAACTCAGGGAAGGTGCTCTTTTCATCCAGTTTTAATCCAGATATGAGCAATATGGATACAAAATTGCTAGGCACCCACAAACTCCTGGGTCTAGCACATCAAAAAACTAAAGAAAAATAGAAGCAGTGAGAGGGTGCTCAGTTAACTCCAGGGCTGTGGAGATTTTCCAGTGTAAAGAAATTCCTTAACCTTGTGGAGCGTTGGTGGAATTGTAAATCAGTACCTACGCTATGTAAACAGGGAAGTTCTTCAAAAACTTAGAAATAGAACCACCATATGAGCTAGCACTTCTGAGTATGTATCCAAAAGAAATGAAATCATGTTGGAGAGATGTCTGTATCCCCATGTGCATTGAAGCATTATTCACAATGGCCAAGACAGGGACACAACTACGTGTCCATCGACAGATGAATGGATAAAGAATATGTGATATATGGATATAGATGATATAGATATAGATTCAGATATAGGTGGATAGAGATCACCATATGCCTACATCCGCACACATGAGCGCTCGCACACACACACACATATATATACATACACACACATGAGTGCGTGCACGCACGCACACACACATACATATACACACATGAATGTGCACGCGCACACACATATATACATACACACATGAACGCGTGCACACATATATATACATACACACACATGAGCGCACGCACACATGCACACATACATACATACACATGAACGCGCGCACATGTACACACACATGCATACATTAAAAAAAAAGGAAATCCTGTCATTTGCAACAACATGGATGGGCCTTGAGGGCATTATGTTAAGTGAGACGTGTTAGACAGAGAATGGTTAGCGCTACATGATCTCACTTCTATGTGGAGTCTGAAATAACAGCAACAGCAGCAACAACAACAACTCTGTAAGAGATCAGATGTGTTAGCAGAGGCAGGGGCTGGGAGATGTGGGAGAATTGGATGAAGGTGAGCAAATGTACAAACCTTCGTTTTGCAATTATATGATAAGTACTGAGCGTGTAAGGTACATAATGATGACGATAGTCAGTACTGCTCCACATTATACTTGCTGTTACTGAGAGTAAATCCCAAACGTTATCAACATAAGCAATAAAATACCATTTTTTTTGTATTTGTATCTACATGAGCTAATGAATGTTCACTTACCTTGGCAGCCATTACACGATATATATATGAGTCATTATGCCTAAACAGTGCTGTGTGTTCATTGAGTTGTCATTCTTCCCAGATCATGTGATTGTTAACTTGGGAAATTTCATCTTCTTGCCAGAGAATTAACTCAGAAAGTGTTAAGAACTAGAACTCTGGGGAGGAGCCAAGATGGCAGAGAGGAAGGAAGCTCTATAAACTTCATCTGCCCCATCCATCAAACTGAGAAAAACATTACTCTTATCCGCAAGAGCAAAGGGAGAAAATACAGACTCCTGAAAGAAGACAACCTCAAAGATACCTGAGTGAGTGCGAACTGGGGAGATTGGAAAACGGGCCAGACCAAGAAGGGCAGGGGAGGTGGGAGCCCCAGCCAAATACAGGGAAAGCACGCCGAGCCCCTGAGAGACAAAGGGAAGAGAAAGAGAAACTGAACACCCTCATAGTACTGTCTCTAGAGAAGAGATAAAGAACATTTAACACCACAAGGAGAGAAACACTCTCAATCCATATATAACTGCTGGGTAGCCCAAATCCCAAACCCGGGTGGAAAAAGGGAGAAAAGAGCTTCCAGCCCAGCGCCATACTAGCAGGGAGTTGGTGGCCATGGCCGTGGCCGGGAGCGCACTTCGGCATCGACTGCGGGAGCGGGAGTACACACCTGATTTCCCCGGCACATCTCGCCTCCAGAATTGGTCTCGTGAATCCAGAATCCAGGGTGCTACCAGGGAAAAAAATAGCCCCCATCGTTACGGGATCCCAGCAGAGAGTTGGCGGCAGTGGAGGCGGAAGTGGGGGGGGGGCTGCTTCCGCTGCAGGAGCACGCAGCTCATTTCCGGCAGCACCCGGCACCTCGGGCAAGCAGCAGCGCAAATCCCGGCCGTAGCCAAGACAAATTGATCCTTCCCCCTACCCCGATCACTATCCTGGCTGGGGGCTGGGAGTCGGCTGCGGTGTCTGTGAGGGCTTGCACCTAGCCTCCAGCAGCCACAGCACAAATCCCTGCCAGCCCCTAGAGAAACTGCTCCCTCCACCTACGATCCTGGCTAAGAAGCCACCCACAAAACCGAGTACATCTCATCTGTGGTAGCATAAAAGTGCATGGACTACAATTTTGAAACAATGCGGACCTGGAAAATACAACTTGACTCAGCTGCGACACAAGGAGATCAGACTCAGTAGAGTTCCTACAATGCTTAGTCCCAGCGGAGCTTGGAGTGCTGCCATTCTAGTTACTGCAGCCACCAAGCGGGACCTCTGAGAGCAGCCCCCAAGACCTACAACAACAAACCACGCCAATCTGCGATGGAGAAGACCTACTGCTTTTAATTTTTTTTGTACGTATTGTTTATTATTATTACCTTTTTTACTTAATTTTTTTTAATTTTTACTCCATAATTTCCTTTCTCCTTTCTCCCTCTATTTTTTTCTTTTTCTTTTTCTTTTTTTTCCCTTTCTTGCAATCCAGATATATTCTCCTGTATTTCATCCTTAACTCTCCCCTCACTAGTCATACACTTTAAACTGTCCTTTGTTGTGTCTGCCCCCCTTTATTTTTTCTTCTCTTCTGTTCTTCTCTTTCCTCTACATTTTCTTTCCTTCCTTTCTCCCTTTTAATTTGTTTGTTTGTTTGATTTGTCTGTGCATTTGTGTGCTTCTGTTCCCTCGGTGTTTGTCTGTCTGTTTTCCTTCTTAGGGCTACACCAAGAAACAAGCCAAAGTGTGCATGACGGTGAGTTCCAAATATCGCTGGATAGGGAAATAAAATATTCAAAGGCACAAGAAGGCAAGCTGAGAGACACCATTAAAAGAATATTTCCTGAAAGGACAGATCCTGGACAGTCAATAAGCCTCCTTTAACAGAGCAATATTAACAGGTGCACAGTGAACAACGAGCTTTTTAAAACTGACACGGGACAGAAAAGTAGCCAAAATGACAAAATGAAGGAACTCTCCCCTGAAGAACCTCCAGGAAGAAGTCACAGCCACAGAACTGCTCAACACAGACCTAAACAACATCACTGAACAAGAATTTAAAAAACTTGTCATAAAATTAATCACTGAGGTTGAAAAAAGCATCAAAGAAGCAACTGAGACAATGACTAGGAACTCTGAAAATAGGTGTGATGAGTTAAAAAAGGCTATAATGAGGTGAATAATAAAATGGAGGCAGCCACCTCAAGGATTGATGAGGCAGAGAGAAGAACAGGTGAATTAGAAGATATAGTTATAGCAAAAGAGGAAGTTGAAAAAAAGAGAAAGAAATTTATCCCAGAGCAAGAAAGGAGAATTTGAGACCTAAGTGATACAATCAAACAGAGCAACTTCGGTATCATAGGTTTTCCAAAGAGGAAGACAGAGAGAAAGGTCCTGAAGCAAAACTAGACCAAATTATAACTGAGAATTTCCCAAATCTGGGGAAATAGACATTCAAATTCAAGAGGCACAAAGAACCCCCTTAAGATGTAATTTGAATTGACATTCGGCACAGCATATCATAGTAAAACTGGCAAAATATAAAGAGAGAATTCTAAAAGCAGCTAGGGATAAAAGGGTCCTCACGTACAAAGAGAAACCTATCAGAGTGGTTACAGAACTATCTCATGAAACTTGGCAGGCCAGGAAGGAATGGCAGGAAATCTTCAATGGGACGGACAGAAAAAACATGCAGCCAAGAATGCTTTATCCAGCAAGCCTGTCATTCAAAAGAGAAGGAGAGATAAAGGTGTTCCCAAATTAAAAAAAAAAAAAAAAATTGAGAGAATTCATGACCACCAAGCCAGCCTGACAAGAAATCCTAAGAGGGACTCTATGAGGGGAATGTTGCAAAGAATACAAGGTGACAGAGACACTACTATAAACATGAATTCTATGGAGAACACAATGACGCTAAACCCACATTTTTCAATAATAACACTGAATGTCAATGGACTGAATGCTCCAACCAAACAACATAGGGTAGCAGAATGGATAAAAAAACAAAACTCATCTATTTGCTATCTACAAGAGACTCATTTCAGACCTGAAGATACCTTCAGGTTGAAAGTAAAGGGAAGGAAAAATATCTATCATGCGACTGGAAGCCAAAAGGGAGCTGGAGTAGCTATCCTTATATCAGACAAACTGGACTTTACAATAAAGGCAGTAACAAGAGATGAAGAAGGACATTATACAAGAATTATAGGGTGTCTCCATCAGGAAGAGCTAACAATTATAAACATCTATGCACCAAATACGGGAGCGACCAAATACATAAAACAATGAATCACAGACAGAAATAATCTCATTGATAAGAATGTGCTACTTGCAGGGGACTTTAATACTCCACTGACAGCAATGAATAGATCAACCAGACAGAAAATCACTAAAGAAACAATGGACCTGAACAACACATTGGAACAGATGGAACTGATAGATATATTTAGAATTCTGCATCCTGAAGTTAGGAAATTCACCTTCTTTTCGAGTGCACATGGCACATTCTCCAAGACAGATCACATACTGGGACATAAAGCAGCCCTCCATAAGTATAAATGAATAGAGATCATACCATGCACACTTTCAGATCACAATGCTTTGAAGCTTGAAATTAACCACAGGAAAAAGTCCAGAAAACCTCCAAAAATGTGGAGGTTAAAAACCACCCTACAAAAGAATGATTGGGCTAATCAGGCAATTAGAGAAGAAATTAAAAAATATATGGAAACAGGTGAAAATGAAAATACAACAATCCAAAGTCTCTGGAATGCAGCAAAGGCAGTCCTAAGAGGAAAGTATATTGCAATCCAGGCCTATTTCAACAAACTAGAAAAAGCACAAATTCAAAGACTAACAGAGCACCTACTGGAACTAGAAAGGGAAGCAGCAAGAGTACCCCAAACCCAGCAGAAGAAAAGAAATAATAAAGATCAGGGCAGAAATAAACAATATATAATCCAAAAAAACAGTTGAGCGCATCAATGAAACCAAGAGTTGGTTCTTTGAAAAAATAAATAAAATCGATAAACCTCTAGCCAGGCTCCTCAGAAAGAGAAGAGAGAGCACCCAGATAGACATAATCATGAATGAAAACGTATCTATTACAACCAATCCCTTAGAAATACAAGCAATCATCAGAGATTACTGTGAAAATTATATGCCAACAAACTGGACAACCTAGAAGAAATGGACAAATTCCTAAATGC
>NC_043705.1:1357459-1362705 GCF_006229205.1 Suricata suricatta
CAGAGTGGCTAAAATGAACAAATCAAGAGACTATAGATGCTGGCGAGGGTATGGAGAGACGAGCACCCTCCTACACTGCTGGTGGGAATGTAAACTGGTGCAGCTGCTCTGGAAAACAGTGTGGAGGCTCCTCAAAAAACTATCAGTAGAACTCCCTTAAGACCCAGCAATAGCACTGCTAGGGATTTACCCAAGGGATACAGAAGTGCTGATGCATAGGGGCACATGTACCCCAATGTTTATAGTAGCACTGTCAACAATAGCCAAAACATGGAAAGAGCCTAAGTGTCCATCACCTGATGAATGGATCAAAAAGATGTGGTATGTATATACAATGGAGTATTACATGGCAATGAGAATGAATGAAATCTGGCCATTTGTATGGAAGTGGATGGACCTTGAGGGTGTCATGCTAAGCGAAGTAAGTCAGGCGGAGAAGGACAGATACCATATGTTTGTACTCATAGGTCTAACAGGAGAACAGGAGAAACCTAATGGAGGAACAGGGGGCGGGGAAGAGGGAAAGAGAGTTGGGGAGAGAGAGGGATGCAAACCTTGAGAGGCTATTGAATGCTGAAAATGAACCGAAGGTTGAAGGGGAAGGGGGAGGGGGGAAAAGAGGTGGTTGTGTTGAGGGGGGGGATTGTGGCGAAGATCACTGGGTGTTGTATGGAAACCAATTTGACAATAAACTAAAAAAAAAAAAAGAACTAGGAGAACTAAAACTTGCAGCTAAACTTAAAACTGCAAAAATCAATGTATTTCATGCATAAAAACAAATTAAAGATAAAAAGGAAGAAGGGGAACCTTGGCGGTTCAGCCGGTTGAGTGTCCTACTTCTGCTCAGGTCGTGATCTCACGGTTCGTGAGTTTGAGCCCCACATTGGGATCTGTGCTGACTGCTAGCTCAGAGCCTGGGTCTGTTTCAGATTCTGTGTCTCCCTCTCTCTGCCCCTCCCCCTCCCCCACTCACACTCTATCTTTCTCTGTCTCTCAAAAATGAATAAATGTTTTTAAATGTTTTAAAAACAAAAAGATACAAAAGAAGAAAATATACATATAAGAGCAAACAAAAAGAACAAATACCAAATAGGTGAATTGTACTTAAGCAATGTGCAAGAACAGGGGGTGCCTGGTTGCCTCACTGGGAGGAACACGCAACTCTTGGTCTCTGTGTCATGAATTCAAGCCCCACAGTAGGCGTAGAGGTTACTTAAATCAATAAAAAGTTTTTAAAAAAGGAAAGAAGGGCACCTGGGTAGCTCAGCTGTTAGAGCATCTGATTTCAGCATATGTCATGATCTTGCAGTTCATGTGTTGGAGCCCCACATCAGGCTCTGGCTGACAGCACGGAGCCGGGAGCCTGCTGCTAATTCTGTGTCTCCCTCTCTCTCTGCCCCTCCCCTGTTTGCGTTCTGTCTGTCTCTCTCTCAAAAATAAATAAACAGTTAACAAAATTTTTATAAAAAACAAATATACAAGACATTTTGAAGAGACATTTAAGGGGTACTGAGGGGCATCAAAGAAAATGTGAACCCACCCTTGGCTAGCAGGACTTGGTATGGTAAATTGATCAGTTGGGTTCTCCATTCATGTTACAGGGACCTTTTGACCTTATGGGAAATTGTTCTCCAAGGCAGCTCCCTTGAAGCCGTACAAAGGCCTGGCTGACCAACATTCCTCCACAACTTAGGGCCCTTTGGCAGTGCTGAGCTCCTGTCCACCATCCTCAGGAGGACACACAGCACCACCTCACCTCCAAATCCTGAAAATCCCTGCCAGTCAGAAATCTGTTGTGATGCCCAAAAGGTTCTACACACCTGTGTGTGCCTGTGAAAATGTTCCTCTTACTGGAAGGTTAAGCTGACCATTAACAGCTGATTCTGAGTTGTCTTCACAGCTCCTGAAATCAAGCGGGTGCCCAAGGTAGTGGGGTAGGGCAGAGGGTCAAGGATGGTGGGTTTGTGTTCATGTCTGAGCTCATTCACACACCATAGAGGTTTTCCTCTAGCCAGAAGGGTGGTCCTCCCAACTTTCCAGGATTTCCTATCTTCGTGCCTGAAATGGAAAAATGAACTAAAGTGGCTTTGTGATCTCTCTCAGCTCTTTGAACACAGAATTCTTTGGCACTATCTCCTTTGAATTAGGGACTGCATCATGTCCTTCCCAAATTCCTATATTGAAGTCCCAAACCCCAGGACCTCAGCATGTGGCCATATTTAGAGACAGGGTCTTTGAATAGGTAATTGCAGCTAAATTACGTCACTTAGATTGTCTCTGATCCAATATGACTGGTGTCCTTCTAAGAAGAGGCGATTAGGACATGGACGCACAAAGAAGGAAGGGCATGTGAGGACAAAACGGGCATCAACAAGCCAAGGAGAGAGGCCTCAGGAGAAACGAGCTCTTCCCACACCTTGATCTCAGATGTCCAGTCTCCAGAAGTGTGAAGACACAGACGTCTATGGTTTAAGCCACCCAGTCCATGGTATTTTGTTATGGCAGCCTTAGAAGAGTAGCACACTCAGCTGTCCGTGCGTTTTCCCTCTATGGGGGAGCTGGGTAGGAAGGGGTAGTACTGGCATTTTAAGAGGAATAATACATCTTGAGGCAGAACCTGGTTCCCATGCACTAAATGTAAATCAGCCTCTCAGTCTTGCTGACTGTGGGAAACACTCGCCCACTCAAGGCTCCCCTCGGGGTCCTCGTTTGGATTTGTGTGGACCACACACGAGGCAAGGCTGGACTGATTTGTTAGTAAAGATACCAAGGAGCCATGTTCAGGTTCAGGTATCTGATCGTTTACATACCAAAAAGAAAAGCACCCCAAAGTGCTAGCTCCCCAGGCTCTCATCCCACACACCAAAATGGGAATATTTCAGCAAAAGTAGCAAGGGGGGTGGTGTGCCTCATAGCAGAAGGTCCCACCCCAGGCTGCAGCTAGGCGGTTGTACATTCTGCAGCTCCAATCAGAACAGGGTAGGGCAGAAAGCCCTCATCTCATTAAAACCCAGGAGGTCCTGAGAAGCTGCCTTTGTGGGGAGACAGGGAGGTTAAGTGGGAGATGGCCTCATTAACAGCTTTTCACAGTCTTACTGCACTCTTCTGTTCTAGAATGATCACAAGGCTTGCTGCCAAGACTTAGATGAGCTAGGTTCAAGCCTGTTGTGGATTGAATGCTCGTGTCCCCCCAGAGGAACGTGTTGAAGCTCTAACCCCCAGTGTGAGGGTAGTAGGAGGTGGGGCCTTGGGCTATGATTAGTGTCAGATGAGCTCACCATCTGATGAGGAATTAGTGCCCTCCTCAGAACAGGAAGAGAGAGTGATCTTTCTCCGTCTCATGAGCACAAAGAACAGGTCATGAGGTCATAGTGCAAGACGGGGGCCATTCAGCAGTGAGGCCAGAATGAAGCCTACCTCAACGGCCTCCTGGTCTCAGACGTCTGGGCTCCAGAGTCGTCATTGGCGGTTTCTGTGGTTGGAGCCGCCCATGCTGATGGCTCACAGCAGCCCAGGTTCACATATTCGGAGCTCTGCGTGTCTGGCGTATGTCTCCAGGGCACCAGGGGAGAATCTTGCACCTTCGGTCCCCTCCATCCGGCACCTCTCCGTCCTTCACCTCCGTGAATCAAACACACTGTTGGTGGCACAACTCAGAATGGTTAGCCCTTGGGCACCCACTTTTCTGGAACGCCCCGGCAGGGAAGACTGTCTTGTACTCGCTGGTTTCTCCAGATTCCTTTATTCTTAACTGTTAAAGCATATTTGCCGTCCACTTCACACACACCATCCAGCCCACCTGCCTCCCCCGGGGAGTCAGCAGCAAGGTTTGCAAATGTATGTCCACAGCCAGTACCTGTTGGATTATATGCCTTCGTGTGAAAGGGTGCAGTCTGGGGGCACCTGGCTGGCTCAGTGTGAAGAGCAAACTGGTGCCCCAGTGACTCAACTTGGACACTGTCTACCTGGAGTTAGTGTCAAATCTCACCAGTTAAGGGCTCGGTACCACAAGACGGCCCCGCATCAGACAACAATCTCAAGTCCAGATTCCCAGATTCTCACTGGTCCTTCTCATTGACAGGCTACTCTAGATTCAAGGGTTTCCATGCCCACTCCTCACCTCAGGTTCAAAAATTTTCTAGAATGACTCACAGAATCCAGAAAAGCACTTTACTAGTTTATTATAAAGGATAGCGCTCAGTATCATACAAATGGAAGGCACACATAGACAAGGTATTCAGGGCTGGAGTGTGGGTGCACCACCCTCCCAGCACCCCGTGCATGTTCTCCTACCTGAGAGTTCTCTGAACCCCCTCCCTTGGGGTATTTATGGAGGTCCCATTACATATGCACAAATGATTATATCTTGGACACTGGCGATTGAACTCAATCTCCAGTGCTTCTCCACTCCAGGGAGGTCAGAGGGTGGGGCTCAAAGTGCCAGGGGTCTAATCAGGTTCCAGCCCCCAGCCCAGGACAAGTCAGGAGGCCCCCTAGAGTCAGCTCATTAGCACAACCTCTTGTGAGGTTAAAAAGGAGCTTATTGTGAATAACAAAAGATGTTCCTCTTATTCATCTCAGAAAATTCCAAGGGTTTTAGAAATGCTGTGTCAGGAACCAGGGACAAACTCGCAGGCCATCCTGTCTGGCATGCACTGTTAGTCATCAAGCGTCCATTCTTCCTAGGAGGAAACTGAAGCTTCCATGATGACCACAGACAGCCTGTGCTACAATGCCTGCTCTGTGGAAGCGCTGGTGCTGTGTGTCTGGCAGACCACATTCTAAGGTGCCTGCACAATCACACCCACACTGTGTATAAGGTGCTGTTCCGTAATCTACAAGTATTGTGCACCACTGTAGGTATTGCGTTATCCTCACAGTTGACAATGAGGGAGTCATGCTACAGAGAAGCTAAATACCACAAGAGATCACCCCCCCACCCCCGGGGGATGACCGCTGAGTTGCTAATCTACCACTGTGCAGCCCTAAATCCTTTGCTTTCCACCCTCCATAAGCCACCCTTCTCTGAGGCCCAAGCCAGACTGGGAATTTGTCTCAAAGCTTAGTCACCTCATTTCCCAGCACCTCCAGAATCTTCCTTTCTTTTACAATATTCTCTCTCTACTATGTTTGAAATACTTATCCCCAGGGCACCAGGGTCTGAGGTCAGGACCCCAGTGTGGGGGCACCAGGGTCTGAGGTCAGGACCCCAGTGTAGAGGCCCCTGGGTCTCAGATCAAGATCCA
>NC_043705.1:1362805-1364924 GCF_006229205.1 Suricata suricatta
TGAGGTCAGGACCCCAGTGTGGGGACACAGGGGCGGCTCAGTGGGTTAAGTTTCTAACTCCTGAATCCAGCTCAGGTCATTATCTTACGTTTTGTCGGATGGAACCCTGCACTGGGCTCTGCATTGATAGCATGGAACCTGCTTGGGAATCTCCCTCCCTCTCTCTGTTCTCACCTGCTCTTTTTCTCAAAATAAATAAACAAAAACATTAAAAAATACTTTTTAAATCTTTCATGCAGATAATACACACACACAAAGCCAACTACAAAAGTACTGGAAATCTGTATGCCTTAATCACAGCTCAGTCCCCAGGACTGTGAACAAAGCCATTCTCAATAAAAGGTATGGGCCAAAGTATCTGAATGTAAATCAAGTTAGATCTAGAAAAAGCAACAACAGTATGATGAGGGAATATTTACGTGTGTGTGTATGTGTGTGTGTGTGTGTGTGTGTTATAAGGCAACACATTTGCACTAAAGTTCTGGGTTTATTTTCTTCTCTCAACGTTGTCACATCCAACTCTAAACAAAAACCATGAAACTGGCCAAAGTCAGTGAGACCGAGGCCACCCATCCTGGCCTCCTTCAGGAACTCTTCCACAAGGGCTTTTCAGGCTGAAATTCAATGTAAGAAAGAAGACAGAAGAAGGAGAGGAGATAAGATGAGGGCTGAGTGGAGGTTGGGAGGAGGGGAGGAGAAGGGAGATGACGATGGAGGCAGAGAGAAAAAGAAAAGAGGGCAAGACCCTCTTCATTTCTCAGCCCCTGCAAACAAAGGTCCACTGAGGGTCCCTGCAAACCCTCTGAGACAGTGGGTCTAAAGTGGCCCATGAAATCTGCTTTCTGCTCCTTTTCCCGCTCCTGTTCTTCCTGGAACCCGAACCTCCACGTTACACATGCCTCATAGAACAAATAACTTCATCCTCCTTGTAAGGAACAAAGATTAATGATTTCTTTAGCCTCTCAGCACAGAAGATAATATCTCAGGACGGACCAGGGGAAATACCCAGAGGAAAGCATCCTATGTGCATTCCAGACCACAGGCGCTAGACACCTGGAGCCAAGGTCCCCCGGCTTCAAAGATTAGTGGACTTATGAGGGACAGCTGGACACGTGTCCTTGTTCTAACCAGCTCCTGAATGCCTGAGAGGGCCTATGCCAGACCACGATCCTCAGCAAAAAAACCCTAGACCCGCAAGCAAAGACAAGACACTCTCCCTTTCTCTCTGAGCCCCCCACCGGGTCTGTTCCTGCATGCTCTGTGTACCTTCCATCAACTCTGCTCTCACCTCCTCCTGGCTCCTGTTGCTTTTCTATCCTGCAGAGCGAGGGACCCTCCTGGCTGGTCCTGCAGGTCCCGCTCTGGGCCCTCCACAGGCCTGCCTGCATCCCTCTCACGGGCACGCAGAAAAGTCAACATGTTTCCAAAAGAGGTTCTAGGAACGATGCCTTGGACTTGCTCAGCTGACATCAATCCTGTACCTCTTAAGTCAGAAGAAATGGGGGGAGGAAGAGGAAGGAGAATGGAAGAGGAAGGGAGTGAGAGAGGGGGAGGGAAGGGAGGGGGAGGCACTGGTCGGGGCCTGGGTCCCAGGGCGCTGCAGCCGGGTGGACCCGCGTGGACACGGGGCGTAGTCTGCACCTGGGACCCTGGCTCAGGGACTGTGGTGTCGGCCAGTCGCTGTGGCCAATCCGATTGAGAGGCTGGGTCAGCACCGACGAGGAGGCTCAAGGGCCCGGGTCGGCGCCGCGGAGGGGGCCCGAGGGGCCGGGTCAGCTCTGGAAGGCAGGGCCCTTCCCCACGTCATTTTCCAGCTCCAGGGCTGGAAGAACGCAGCGCGGTGCAGCGGTGGCTAATCCCGCCCCGCTGAGCTGGGGCGCGCGGGACTCTGCGCGGGACTCTGCGCGGGACTCTGCGCGGGAAGCCGTCGCCGCGCGTGGTGCTCGTGAATGAATGAGAGCGCGCGGGCCCGTGGCTCTAGCCGGGCCGCCCTTTCTCCCACTGCGCCTGCCGCGGCCGGTCGGGCCGTGGACTCGCCGTGTCGCCCGCTTCTCTGCGGCCTTTCGGGCCGCGCGGGGCGGCGCTGAGGCCCGAGCTGCCCCCGGACCGGCTCGGGCCC
>NC_043705.1:1365024-1378053 GCF_006229205.1 Suricata suricatta
CCCTGGGGGCAGCGCGCGCAGAAGCCCGCTGTTTTCCTCCCTGACGTGTTTTGCACTCTCACAGGGAGTCCCAGTAAGTTTAGAAGAGGGCAGCGCCGCTCGTGAGCACGAAGAGCGGCCGTGGGCGCCGCCCGAGTTACAGCCCGCCCCACCGCCGTGCGTGCCGCGTGGCGCCTGCCGCCGCTGCTCCCCGAGCGGGGGCGCCGCGCCCCCCTCCCGGGTCCCGGGAGGAACTTCTGGCGGAGGATGATGCTTCCAGGTTCACTGGCGTCAGGAATCAGCATTTCCATCACACGCCATTCTGGTGTCTCAAAAACAAAAACAAAAAAACTCAGGGTCTCGTGTTCACTGCCTTAAACCTTTTTTTTTTTTTAAGATTCTGGTGGGTTTTTTTTTTTCTAACTTTATTTTGAGAGAGTATACAAGTACAGGAGGGGCAGAGAGAGAGAGAATCTCCCCCACTGTCAGCACAGAGCCGGTGCGGGGCTTAAACTCACAAACCTATGAGATGGTGACCTTAGCTAAAGTCAGACACTTAAGGGACTGAGCCCCCAGGCGCCCCCTTTCCATGCTTTCTTAAATGGAAAGCAAAGAAATACATTTTACATCGTATTTGTGTGTGTGCATAAAACAAGAACACATTTCACAGAATACCCTGACCCAGCTCCATCGTCAGCACTACGTCACTTGTCCTAAAAGTTGAAACACAAGAAATTCCTTACATTTTCTTCCCTCCTCAGTCGGTCTTCTTTTTTTTATGTTTAATTATTAAGTTTTCATTTTAATTCCAGAATAATTAACATATGGTGTTATAGTAGTTATGGTGTACAATATTTCAAAAATTCTAGACATTAATTGGTGTTCATCATAAGTACCATGCTCTTTAGTCCTAACTACCCTCCTCCATGCTGGTAACTATTAGTTTGTTTTTTTTTTTTTTTTAATAGTTTATTGTCAAGTTGGTTTCCATATAACACCCAGTGCTCTTCCCCACAAGGCCCCTCCTTCATGACCACCACCTCCCTTCCCCCCCCCCCCCATCCCTCCGTTCGTTTACAGTTTACTGTATTCAGTGGTCGGGCTTCTTTTTGTGGTTCTGAAAAAAGCCCAGACTCCTCTAACTCCTCTTTCAAATGTATATTTGGATCGCCTTTTTAATGCATATTCCACCTTAACTGTGGTTGCTTGAGGTTGGTTTCAAAACGGGTACTTCAATAGCTTTTCCAAAGTGGTTTTCCTTTTGAGGACTTCCCTGGCTGGGCAGGGGACCCCCAAACTATTTCTGACGGGGGGGCATCTCCTTTTCTTCTCTGAAAGCAGCATGAAATTGGGGGGATAAGAACCTTGGTGAAGTGACCAGTGATTTGTGCCCGGTGGGCGCTCCCCTCATTCTTCCTTCTTGCAGAGTTTGAGAAAACAAAAACCCTATTTCAGAAATACCATAGTCGTATTTGCAAAACTTGGGCAATGACCTCTAACCTTCACTAGTTTTTCAATTACAAAATACGTATATAACAGTAACCCTGGTGTTACCCGCTACATTAAGCCATGCACAACCCGTAGGGGAAAACATCAGTCTAAGACCAGTTGGGAGGATTTGTGGCGAGGCTCCATGTTTACAGAAAGGCTCCTTGGCATTCAGTGGGCCAACGTCAGCTCCCCCTCCGAAAGCCACGGATCCCTCCAAAAGTACCCCAGGAAGAATGATGAGTCCAAAAAGTCTTAGTATGGGGTTTGGAGGCCTTTCTGAAGAGGACGGAGAGGGAAAGCGCATTGCCCCCAGATCTAAGGAGCCCAGTGAGGAGTTGAAGTTAAAGGAGAAGGATGTTTATACTCTCTGGCGGTGGTTCTCCATTCGCGAGCTTTTCACTGGAGAGCGTGTGCACCTGCGGGCCCGCACCTGCCTCGGGCACCTGCACCCGCTGGGCGCGCACCTGGGGGGCGCACCAGCCCGCGCGCTTCCGCGCCACTCGCTCTGGCTTTTACCACTTCAATTCGTTGTCAACCATACGTGGGAACAATCGAGACGCGGGGCACTCCAGCTTCCTTTTCAAAGGACATGTCCTGGGACAATTATTCGCGGTTAACATTTATTTAAGCAACCTTCCACCCTAGAAATGGAAGGACTGAAAATCTGTTTCATTCGTGTTTCAACCCGGCCGGAAGATCTGGATACAAACACCGGCTCCCGCAGCCTCTCCAGCTCATCCACGGGGGGAGGGCAGAAGCTGCCTGGGACTCCCAATTCTGCGCCTCGAAGGGTGCGAGAGCCTGAGCGAGCCCTTCTCACCCAAAGTTGGTGCCTGGTGATGATAGACGGTGGCGGGAGGCTCCAGGGTCCAGCCGTGTGCCATAGTCACCTGACAGCGCCTGAGATGCAGGCCCCACGGACTCGGCGGGGTGCGCCCGCCTCCCGGACCCTCGCCTTCCCGGGGTGCGCCGACCCTGCACTGGGCCGACCCACCCGCGTTCCGCAGCAGAAGCCGTGGAGGGTCAGAGGCGCGTGGCCTTGCGCCGAAGTGCTGACCGCCAGAGGCTCCCGGAGCCCGCGGGGGCCACGGCTTGGACGCGGGTGGAGGGGAAGCCAGGCGTCCAGGGGAGAGGGCGCGGGAGAAGGTGGGCGCGGGCCCCGCTGGAAACCAGGGGCAGGTTCTGAATTCTAGACAGAGCAGGCGGCGGAAATCAGAAGTTTTGATCCCCAGAATGCCCTTGGCGGCGGGGGTGAGGAGGGGCGTTCCTGAACTTTTCTAGGCCTTTGTTTCAACAGTTCAGATGGTTTACACTCGGATAACGTATGAGCATTTATCACAGTATTAACAGTGTTAGTGAAAGTAGCAAATTTTAAAAAAATAATAAAATTTAAAAATAACTTTTTAAAAGAAATATTAAATAGTTGGCGTCGATAATAACTGATAGACATGCAGGTGTGTGTGTGAGAGATGCTAAGGATACAAGTATATTCTTTTCTTTAATGTTTTTGTTTATTTCTGAGACAGAGCGTGCGCAGGGGAGGGGCGGGGACACAGATTCGAAAGGAGGCTCCAGGGTCTGAGCTGTCACCAGCGGCTCATCATGGCCTGAGCCGAAGAAGCCCAAGGTGAAGTCCAACCGACTGAGTCATCCAGGCGCCCCAGAATCCAAGTAGATTCCAACCTTCCACATGAGAATATTAAAGGACACGAGAATACAAAGTAACGTGTAAACTACCTACCTCCAGAGCTGGGGACCTGGACCATGGAAGCCCCACTGGAACGGCTACCTTCCCATCAAGTTAGTTACACCTGGTGCATCTGTCCCACTTAGGACCCACTAGCCTGCCTCCTGTCACTGCTGGAGTCCCCATGAAGGCCACCGGCGTCCCCAGGTCTGGGACCAACCTACCTCACATGTTTACAATTCTAGCTCTTACCTTTCTGGGTGATGTTTAGGAGCCAGAACTTCCCAATTTCCAAAGCTCACAATGTAGGCTTTAGAATGCTCTTTCTCAGCAAAATATCACTACAGGGTGAAGAGCTATTGGTTCCCAGACATCCCACAGATCTGGGAGAGAATTTTAACCTGACATTGTCTTTCCACACCTGCTGGTGGCTGAGACCTACAAGGGCCCTCTTCAGTGAAGGCTGGCTTCAGTCACCTTCACGGGGCAGAGCTCCTTCCAGCCTTCAGTTCTTGTACTGACAATTTTTATTTTCTTGTCATGCCAGTGAGCCAGCAACCCACACTTCTCTTTCCTGGGCTTTCCCGAAGTGCTAACTGAAGTCTGATGCCTGGCAAGAGCCTCTTAGCCTTGACACTTCATCGACACCCCATTATATTAAAAGACTCATTACAGCTTATGCCAGTGTTTAAGGCGGGGGAAATCATGACACTTGTTAAAACACCCGGCAATCTATTCAAGGGACTATAGAGATAGGTATAAAGAGGCAGTGGGGTCTTCCAGTGGGCCAGAGAAATTGGGCTGAACTCTGGAAAGTGGGAATTCATAGCCAGGGAGTATGGTGGGAGTCAGTGGATGGAAAATTACTAAGAGGAAATGTTAGGGGTGAAGGGGATTCTGGCTCAGCCAGCAGGACCGAAGGGGTTCCTGCAGAAGGTGGGCCGGGGTGACCTGACATCACCTGAAGGACACCCGGTCAGATACCTCGGGGGTGATCAGGCATCTCCAGGGCCAGCAGACTCAGCAGGACAGATGCTAAAACGGGACAGTGCAGAAATGCACATGGATGCCCCAAAGCCAGGTCTAGGTGCACAAATGCTCAGGGAAGCCTGAGAGGAGTTGGGTGGAGGGGAAAATCTTTGCCTCCAACAGCCCAGCCTTCTTCTAGCAACGCAGAACAGAAATGATTGGCGTGATTCGTGAGGCATATGCCTTCTCTAGGATGCAGGCCAAAAAAAGCAGGTGAAACACTGACCTGAGGCGTGATCTCCAGGTGTAAGAGCCTGGAATATGCGGATGTCTGACCTCCCCTCCAGGTGTGTTGTGCGGTTCCGTCCAAACAGCAAGTGCTTTCTGGAGCCCTCGCCTTTGTGTTAGTCTCCCAGGTAGCCTGCCCTCTTATGTTTCAGCTCAGGTCATGATCATGAGGTTTGTGGGCTCAGGTCATGATCTCAATCAAGGTTTCTGGGTTCCAGCTCCGCGTCAGGCTCTGTGAGCCTGGAGCCTGCTTTGGATTCTGTGTCTCCTCTCTCTGCCCTTCCCCACTCCCACTCATGCTCTGTCCTGGTCACATACAAAAAAACAATTAAAGAAAGAAAAAGGTTTAAAACGCGCCGGGCCCTCCTTCCCAGCAGGCTTCCCTCTGGGCTCTGCACACCTGGGCCGGGGTGGGGCCTCACCACAGAGGCGTTTGCTCCTCTCACTGGAAGGTTACGACCATCTTCCTCGCCTCACAGCCTCCTTTTCACTTGTTTCTTGTGTTGTGCCCCTAAGGCTTTCAGGTCTTCCGCTCTGCGTTGACACCCAAAAATGACAGGCATAACATGCTCTGAATTGATTCAAAGAGGAGAGAGACTAGGCTGATCTGTTGGCAGTCTTCGTAATATTCCAAGGAGATGAGTCTCAACAAAGACTGACAAGGAACAGAGAAGCCGGAATGGGCAGCACCTGTGAATCCTTACCAGTTACATGTGGGAGATAAACGGCGAGTGGGGACAAGGGCTGAAGGGGACAAGTGTCAAGTGCCAGCAAAGGGTCTCAGTTGATCTACGAGAGGCTGTGAATGGGAAACTGGAACTAATCCTTACTAAAAAAGCAGAAAATAAGACTGCAACAGAGTTCCTAATGCAAGCCCAGTTAGTGTGTGTGTGGAGGGGGGGGCGTCTTTCCAGGACTGTCTCAGTGTCGTAGGGAGGCTGTAATAAATTGGGTGACCTAGGGGCGCCTGGGTGGCTCAGTTGACTAAGCCTCCAACCTTGGCTCAGGTCATGATCCTGTGGTTTGTGGGTTCGAGCCCCGAATCGGGCTCTGTGCTGACAGCTCAGAGCCTGCAGCCTGCTTCAGATTCTGTGTCTCCCTCTCTCTCTGTCCATCCCCTGCTCATGCTCTGTTTCTCTCTCACTGGAAAATAAATAAACATTAAAAAAATAATAATAAATTGGACAACCTGAAACAGCAGGAGTCCTGGAGCCTAGTCTGAAATCAAGGCACCAGCCAGGCCATGCACACTATGAGCAGAGTGTCTTCTCCCTTCTGGTGATTACCAAAAACCCATGCTCTTCCTCACCTTATAGACACGTCACTCCAACCTCTGCTCCTGGTGTCACATGGCTTTCTCTCTGTGTGTCTGTTTTCACATTGCCTTACTTACTTTTTCTTTTTTAAGACTTTTAAAAAAATGTTTATTTTTGAGAAAGAGAGAGAGAGAGGCAAAGTGTGAGTGGGGGAGGGGCAGAGAGGAGACACGGAATCCAAAGCAGGCTCCAGGCTCTGTGCTGTCAGCACAGAACCCGACTGGGGGTTGGAACCCAGAAAGTGCGAGATCGTGACCTGAGATGGAGTCGGATGCTTAACCAACTGAGCCACCCAGGCGCCCTTTTAAGACTTTATTTTTAAGTAATCGCTACACCCAACGGGGGCTTGAGCGTACAGGCTGGAGATCCAGTCACGTGCTGTGCCGACTGAGCCAGGCAGCCAGGCACCACACATGGCCTACGTGTCGGGGTCACTCCAGTTCAGTATCACTCTGTCCGAACCTGATCACATCCTTGAAAACCCTATTTCCAAATAAGGTCCCATTCACAGGAATCAAGGGTTACAACTGAAGCATATCTTGCTGGGGGACACATTTCCACCCGTTCTGCTCTCAGTTTCACCCCATCTGCAGAGGAAACGCACTGAGCTTGAGGGAACGGGGTAGAGAGAGGCTGGCAACGTGGAGGGGCCAGTAGCTAGAGTATCAGGAAATTCCTGAAATACTTGCAGTAACAGAATATTCATGTCTGGAGCAAAAACACTTGCACGGACCCAGGTGTTTAGCAGTTGGAAAGTGAGCTGTAACCGCTGCATGCCAAACATGGAAATGGCCGAAAGGCTCCCATGCAGCTCATGCCAGAGGATGAATCAGAAGGACCTATTCAGGGGCACCTGGGCAGCTCAGCGGGGGAGGTGTCTGGAGCCTGGTTTTGGCTCAAGGCATGATCTCAGGGTTCATAGGATCGAGCCCCGTGTGGGGCTCTGTGCTGACAGTGTGGAGCCTTCTCGGGATTCTCTGTCTGTCTCTTAAATAAATAAATAGCTTTTCAGTCTGTCTGGCTGTGGCCTAGAGTACCAATATAAAATAGTGTGGTTGGTCCCCGTGAGGTCGGAGTAGAATCAGAGATCTTGCACGGAGAAACTTATCTATGCCTCCCAGCATTTAAGTAATTACAGGTCAAGGGGGCAGATACTGGACTTCAGTGTTCCTAGAACTGAGATAAAATTCTCAAGGCAAGGACACCAGGGTCACAGGACTTAAACCACACCTCAGGGTTCAGGCTGGATGAAGATGGAGGGCACAGGACGGGGTCTGTGCTGACAGGGCTCAGGACACACATGTGATGGGACGCATCAGGACGTGGGACCCAGTGTCCAGCGAGCCCTCCTTTCCTGCAGGACAGACTCCAAATGCTTTATGTGGTATTTACGGTTCCTGCTTCCTCGGCCCCAGGGAGCTTGGTGACAAAATGCAGTGTTAAGCCTAGCAGATGCCAAATATAACCTGTGTAATGTCTCTTTTCCTTTCTCTCTCTCTCTCTTAAACACACACACACACACACACACACACACACAAATGTGGGCTCCTTGGCCAGTTTCTTCTCCCTGGGCCTCAGTGGCCATCCAGACTTGACCACACTTATTTGAGCAGGCAGGAAGGGAAGGTCAGAAAGCAGAAACACACATAAATGGAAACATCCAGGGGCGCCTGGGTGGGTCAGCCTGTGGAGCGTCTGGCTTTGCTCAGGTTGTGATCTCGTAGTTCGTGGGTTCAAGCCCCACATTGGGCTTGCTCTGTGCTGACAGCTCAGAGCCTGGAGCCTGCTTCAGATTCTGTGTCTCCCTTGCTCTCTGCCCCTCCCCTACTCTATCTCTCAAAAATGAATAGACATTAAATTTTTTTAAATGTAGTGGACAGGCAAGGAAGACAGATGGCCAGACTGACTGTGTGTTCTCAGGAAGCAGACTCACAGGTCCTTGAGGTCTTCCAGACACACCTGTCCCGCTGTGACTTACTTGCTTACCCAGGACGCCCCACACCCACTTGCTATACTTACCTGTGACTCTACCAACGGGCAGTCCTCTCCTCCCGACAGCCCAGGACCCGCAGTCATCCCCACTCTGTGCCCACCTCTGGCATCCACACTGCAGTATCCCCAACACCCTCCTCCTCCTCCCTTCTGCTGGAACCAAACCTTACAAGACTTTTCTCTTGTTGTGCCCAAATTTTAATATCGCCTCCAAAAACCTGAGACCGCCAGGGAGACAGTCACGCATGCAAAAGCAAAGGCCTTTATTATGGGCTTAGGCTTGCCGGGGCCTAAACTTGGGCTCACAGGCTTTACCGGTGTGGTAGGTCCATGCTGAGCGCCTCGAACAAAGGGAGGGCCTTTATGGGTTTGGGAAGGGGGAGTTACAGGAAATTGTGACACAGGTAGAGGGGTCCAATCATTAGAGCATACCATTATTGGCAATAACTTTAACCAATTACAGAGTGGACCCCGGGCCCTCACATAGGGCGTAACTTCTATCTCTAGGCCTGCCCTTAGAAATGTTAAGGGGGTTAACTGGCCTTTCCTGATTGGGTGTTACAAGGGTGGTCCCTCCTGCCTTGGGCAACGTGTGCCCTTCTATAGTCTAAGGATTAGGGTCAGTTTGGTTCAGACCTGCATCCTTACACTCTTCCCCTTTTGACTCACTCTAGCCTCCAGTTTGCATCATCCCTCAAGGCGCCAGCCCAGAAACCTAGCTGTTTCAGCTGATCTGAACGTGTCCGGCTACAGGTGGCTCCTGGTGCCCGGTTGTGTCCGCGGCTCACCAACAGTTCTCAAAAGCTAATGTTCCAGGTCTGTGTTGTTTTTGTTTGTTCTTTTTTTTAGTTTGTTTTTTATGTTTATTCATTTTTGAGAGACAAAACATGAGCGGGGAAGGGACAGAGAGAGAGAGGGAGACAGAATCCAAAGCAGACTCCAGGCTCTGAGCTGTCAACACAGAGCCTGATGTGGGGCTCAAGCTCAGGAACCCAGAGATCAGGACCTGAGCTGCCCAGGCACCCCTTGGCAGTCCTGTGTCTAACAAGCTCCCAGGGAAAGCAGGTGGGGGTAGGTAGGATCCAGGTGAGACAGCATACACACCGGTATTTGTTATAGGTTCACAGGCATGACCTGCAATAACTGTTGCCTTGCTTCTTTTTTCAATGTTTATTTCTTTGGGGTGCAGGGGGCAGAGAGACAGAGACTCCCCAGCCCCAGCAGGCTCCAAGCTTAATCTCAGGGGCTGTAAGATCATGACCTGAGGTGAACTTAACTGGCTGAGCCCCCAGGTGCCCCGAATTGCCGTCTCGTGTGCAGACTCCGGGTTTTAGGAGAGCTGTCTACATCACACTTCACTGTGCACCATTTGTCAGGTCTTCTGCTCTGTCCCATTCACCATCCCAGTCTGCAAAACAGGCGTGAAACACCATCACCTCCCTGCTCCCGGGCTCCCCATCCCCCTCCTCCTCCCTGTCAGCCCAGGTCTCCAGAGAAACGGACCAACAGCATGTGCCTTGGGGTGGGGGATGGGAAGGACGAAGACAGACTGATGTAGGACACGTACGCAGAGAGAGAGGTATTTAGGGCATGTACGTATACGGATATTATAATTTTAGAGAGAACCCGTGAGCACATATGGGGAAGAGTGGTAGAGGGAAAGGGAAAAGTGAGAGATTCCCAAGCAGGCTCCACACCCAGCAGGGGCCCTGGAATCCTGACCTGGGTTGAAATCAAGAGTGGGCAGCCCAAAGGACAGAGCCACCCAGGGGCCCCAGGGCAGAGAGAGAGACTTAACGTATGTATGTCCAGATACTTAGCATATGTATGCCAGTAGACAGGTAGCTAAAGTAAGTGTATAGATTGACAGATTTAGAGATAAATTTAGACTGAACGCTGGATGAGGCCCAGACACATTATGGAGGGTGGCTAACGAGCTTTATTCAAAGTTTCCTGATTTCAAGGTTAAGCTCATCTAGAAATACCTTCACAGCCAGTGTAAACCAATGCTTGACCAAAATCTGGGCACCTTGGCTCAGCCAAGCCCACACATAAGATACACCACACCCTGCTTCTCGTCTGACTGGACAGTGTCCACCATGGACTCCCGGAGGGCCACATGTCTGCACCCTGTCATCAGAGGCCACCTTCCTACCGTCCTCCCTGCAAGGCTCCCCCGGGCCCTGGGCCCCACCTCCCTCCTGGCTGCTGGACCTTGTTGCTGCCCAGCCCCAGGTCAGTGTGAGGTCCTCATGGGGGGTGGTCTGCCAGCAGCAGTCACCCCTACTCAGGATCCCCCAGTCATGTGGGAGTTCTAGAGCTCCACACAGCCGATTTCCCTCCACTGCAGGACAAGTGCTCCAGCTCCTCCCCCTCCCTTTCCTTCTCCCCCTCCCCCTCCTCCTTTTCTTTCTCCCTTCCTCCTCCCCCTCCCCCCTTTCCTCCTCCCTCTCCCCCTTCCTCCTCCGCCCCTCCCCTCCCCACTCTCCTCTGAATCTGAAAGCCGGTCAGGTCCAGTTCTGCCAGCTCCTCTCAGAGGCAGCACCTCCACCCACCTTATGCCTGGCCCTCGGCCCTCCCAGGGTCTCAGCTCCCATAGTGCTCTTGTGACTCCAGATTTCCACCTCCTGCCTCCACTTTCTCCCCCAAGGGTCATCACTACTTGTCTTTTGGGCATTTCGGACCTAGCAAGTCCAAAATTCCACCCGTGTCTCCCAAGCCCTCTCCAGGAACCTGCTTCACTGCTTCCTAGACAAACCCTTCGATTGCCCAGTTCAGGGCCAAACCACACCACTCCTCATGCCTCTAACATCCACAGCACGTCCAGGAGAATCCTGGCCACAGCTCGCCAGCCGGACCATCTACTGCCTGCACTTCCCCCTGCTGCTTCTAACATAGCTCCCGCTCTCTGTCCTCCAGTATGTTGTGCACAGCGACCACCAGGCCACGCCCCTAGCTGAAAGCCTCTGAAGGTAAAATCCAGTCACTCTGTTCCAGCTCCCTGCTCTCTCACCATACCCGCACAGACGGAGGCGAGCTCCGGCTTCACAGCCTTTGCATGTGCAGTTCCCTCTGCTGCAATGCTCTTCCCAGCACACCTCTGTTCTGCTTGTGCAGAAATCCTGCTGAACCGTCCACCTGCTCTCTGTTCAAATGTCACCTCATGGAGGTCCCTCCAGACGACCCTGCCAGGCTCCCCCTTACCCAGTTTATTTTATTTTACTTTATTATTTTATTCTACTTATTAATTTTTATTTTCATGGCATTTATCACCACTAGTGTTATATCACAGAGGCATTTACTTATTATCTGATATCCCTTCAAGCTTCCAGGTGCCAGGATTTTCCCTCCCCCAGAAGGATGGAAGAGCTAGTGGCAGACGGAAAGGATTTCATAAATTATTCACAATCAGCAACGGTAACATAAAGCAAATAAATATACACAAAGTGCAAGATGGCCAGTGGTCCCTGAGCAGAGTCACACCACGGTACTTCAGGCTGTGGTCCCCACACAGTCCTGTTTGGTGCAGAACAATAAAGACATTTCCATGGCTTCCGGGGCTCGTGCCCCGGCCCGCTCACTCTCTGGCATCCCACTCCTCTAGCTCACTGTGGTGAAGATGGCCTCCATGCGGTACTCTGTTCACACCCCTGCTTAAGCTTGATGGACTCTCAAATACCACGTCGCCATGCAGCCTGCCCTGACTGTCAGCAGCCCATCTCCAGCACCTGCTAGTGGACACTGTTCCGCTTCTTCAACACGGATCTAAACACAGCTAACTGTTTACTGAGAGCCTGAATGGTCCCAAACATGCACTGAAGGAGACAGACAGCTTCATCCGTTTCCTGAATGAAGAAACTGGGGCATAGAGGGGTGAGGCAAGCCTGAGATGGCCTGGTTAGGAACTGAGGAGGCGGGATTTACCCCAGGGGCTGGCTCTAACCCAAAGCTGAGTGAAATGCAGAGTGAGGGCTTGTTCTGAGCTGCGAAGGGCAGACAGGTGACAAGGAGGTGTCAGTTCAGGGGAGGGAAGTGGAAGGCAGCAGGGAATGATCAGACACTGTGCGTGGCTGTCTCTGGGCTCTGCATTTTATCTGCCGCAGAGCCACTCGCTCTGAGCACAGATTCCCAGACCCCACAGCAGCTCCTCCAGCCAGACACAGGGCTAGGAGCTCCAGCAGAGGGTGTGGGTGTGGGCTGCGGGCTAAATCACCTCCACCCAAACTACCTGGGCTGGGCCTTGGTCCCGCCCTGGGCCGTCCCTCCTCCAGGACTAGCTGCTGGCTGTGCTCCTGAGATTGAGTGTGCATGCATCCCGCCAACAGGGAGTGCGCGGAGCTGTGCCCCTGCCTGTGTCTGTCATGTGGGGAGCACCCTGTCCACAAAGAGCTTCATGTTGACACATCTCCTATTAGAGTCAGAATCCAGGCATTTGACAAGTGGCGGATCCCAGTAACTGCACTAGTCAGTGGGGACAATTTGCAGTTTATAGGGAAGGGGGAGGGGGACTCATTCCAAGGCCCCTGGAATGAGAACAACACAGCTAAGGATCCAGGTACTCCTCAGCCCATCCCCGTTCACCCCATCTGGTCTGCCAGGCCACTTTCTTCGGGGGGTGGGGGCTGGTTCTTTTCTGCTTGGCCTTCAAACAGGATCTGAGGCAAATGGGTTATCGTCGGCAGGCGCCCCCTCACAGATGGAACCTTTTCTTTGCCTTCTCTTCTGTGGGAAAGTCCGACTGCAGTGCAGAGCAGACGATGCAGAGGCGGGTGGGGACCGGCCTGCTCAGGGACCGCGAACACGCTTTCTCCCAAGCTCCGGAACCTGGAGGGTTAGAAAGAGGCCCAGGAAGACCCCTCCGAGCCACCAGACTAAGTCCAGAATAGGGTGGCGGCAAGTGGCCCTGTCTGGGGGTCCGGCGGCCCTCATTCCTGCTCTCCCCTCACTGCTACCTGACTCTAAGGTCCGCCACGTCGGTCCCCCAGCACAGCAGGCACGTCTAGCCGTCCCTTGCCCTGAAGGGAGCAATGACCGACCCGTTCCGCCGTCGCGGCCCGGATTCCCCGAAGCCCCTCGCGCGCCCCCGGGTTGTTCCGAGGCTCAGAAGGGCTGGGCGCGGCGGCCGCGTCTCAAACCGTGAGTCCCCCCGGAAGGCGCGGGCCGCTGCGGGATGCCGCGGGGAGGCGCGGTCTCAGCCTCCGCAGCCCCGGCGTCCTCGGAGGCCGCGGGCCTGTGTGGGTCGGGAGGGTCCCCGGCGCTCTCGGGGTGCAGGGACCCAGGGCGCGCAGGAGCGTCTTCCGCCGCCTC
>NC_043705.1:1378153-1412508 GCF_006229205.1 Suricata suricatta
CCAGCCAGCCTGCAGCCCCGGCCTCCCCGCGCCCCCAGCCAGCGTCCCGCGCATCCCCTGCCACCGCCCCGCGCGCCCGGGCCAGCCAGCCTGCAGCCCGGTCTCCGCGGGCCGGCCTGTAAGGCGGCACGATGCTGTTTTGCAGGCGTCTCCATCTGCTCGCATAGTTCAGTGCCGAACGCTGCCGTGCGTTCCCGCAGGAGCGGGAGACGGGGGCGCGACCAGCCACGGCGGGGGCCTTTCGGCCTCAGGAAGGACGCCCGGGAGGCCGGGCTGGAAGGATGAGGAGCTCCTCCCGGAGACTTCCGCCGCAGCAGGAGGGCTCGGAGTCAGACGCGGGGAAGGAGGTTCGGGCTTCGAGGTGAGGAGCCAGGAGGCGGTTGAACGGGGGCGCGGCGGGCTGGGGCGGGACGCGGACAGCCTGCCTCTCCCCCGGCCTAGCCTGCGCTCCTCCTTCCTTTCTGCTGCTGGGGTTCTGCCCTCCGGGAGCGGGTGCGGACACGGCCCGCCCCCTCCGGGAAGGCCCCGGGGACGAGCGTTAGTTCATTCATCAGGCATCGCCTCCAGGTGCCGCGGTGACAAAGGCGGCCCCCACTGCCTGCTTGGGGGTGATCCGCACAGCCCCAAGCGGGACGGATGCCCAGCTGATGACTCTGAGTGTGGGAGGTGGGGCCCGAGCGCCCCGGCCCTGCAGGTGTGCGCTGGCTGAGCTGAGGAACGGGGTCAGGGGGAGGGGAGATTTCGTTCTAAGCGCTGGAGCGGACGCGGGAGGACACCGGACACACTCAGAGCCCTTTTATGCCATTCTGTATTGGTTTCGACGTTGCAGAGCAAAGGGGTCCAGAGACTGGAGTCTGTCTGATTGCCACTGAGTGGCCTCCGTTGCTCTCACTCCTGGCCTCACTTGTCTTCCGTGAAATGGGAATGAGCCGCAGCCTTCTGCAGAAGGGGCTCCAAGATCCTCAAGGGCCTGCAGATGACTGTTTCCCCATTCGCCCTTCCCTTGAGTCCCAGGGTTCAGAGTCCAGGCTACCGCTCCCGGATGTCCCACCGTGTGCGTGTTCGCTGGGGAGGTGCGGGTGTGACCGCGTCAGAGGCCCTTCCAAGTCTTGCCGAAGAAGGGCCGTGAGCGTGTGCGGTGGCTTCATCATGGTTCCAAGAGGACAAGGGGTCGTGGGGTGGGGTCTGGGCAGAAAGCCCCGGATCTTTAAACACATCCTCTAGTTTGCCATCCAGACTTGGGAGTGAGTTGTCTGGAGGGTGACGTGAAAGCAGTGCTGTGTGTAAAACTGCGGTTGTTTCTCTGCAGCACCTGCAGGACATGCTGCCTCTCTCGAGCCTCCCCATCCTCTGCACCGGCATCCGCTGGGCTGTGTGCTTCATCCCCCTGGACCCTGCTGGGTGCCATTAATCCCTGCTCTGTGCGAGCCCAGTGGGTCCAGCACCCGTGGTTGGCCCTGGGCCCCAGCATGGCTGATTTCTGGTCCTAGATCGGCTTCGAAGGCTCTTCCCAGGCTTGTCTGTTTGTGTCTTTCCAGCTCTGTTTGTAAAGGTCTCAAGGGCAAGGGAGGGGACGTTGGCCACAAAGCCTCAAGATAGCAGCCTGCTCGCCTTGTCCTGTCCAGGAGGACCTGGCCACGGAAGGTACCAGAGTCTTAACTCCATCTCTGCCCTGCATGTGTCCCCGTCAGCTCCCTGGATGCCTGAAATGCACTTGACATGTTGATATGCTAGCACTTCTCTCTCAGGTCCCCCTCCTTGTTTGTCTGGCCACCCAGTTAGGGGGATTCTGTCCTGATGCGGTTGTGGTGGGCGGGGGCTTCCCTCTCCCTGTGCAAGGACCAGCCACACTGACCCTTGTCCCATGTCCCAGGACTTGTCCCAAGGGCTGGTCTCTGTGGGCTTTGTCACGCTCCCCGTCACTGCCCCCAAGAAACGGCCACAGGAGACCAGAACATTGAAGCCAGTGATTTCTGTTTGGAAATAGGGTCGTCCTCTGCTGCTGACCCCCATCAAATCCCATCATGCCCACAGCCCTGTGCCCCCGTGTCTTGGCTCCAAAAGAAAGTGAGGAGCCCAGGAAAATGAGGAGCCCCCCCGGAGAGAACCCCAGCCCCCAGGGTGAGCTTCCCAGCCCTGAGTCCTCCCGCCGCCTCTTTCGCCGTTTTCGCTACCAGGAGGCGGCGGGCCCCCGGGAGGCCTTGCGCCGCCTCTGGGACCTGTGCCAGGGCTGGCTGCGGCCCGACAGGCACACCAAGGAGCAGATCCTGGAGCAGCTGGTGCTGGAGCAGTTCCTGTCCATCCTGCCCCGAGAGATCCAGGGCTGGGTGCGGGCCCAGGAGCCCGAGAGCGGCGATCAGGCTGTGGCGGCCGTGGAGGCGCTGGAGCGGGAGCCCGGGCGGCCCTGGCAGTGGGTGAGCAGGGGGACACTCGTGGGGAGGGATGCTCGGGGCCCTGGCTGCAGAGGAGACGCTCTGTGTAGAGCCCCACGCTTCTGCGAGGCTCACACTGGACTTGGGTCTCCCGAGGAAGCCAGTTCCCCTCCGCACGTTCTGTCCCAGGCGGGGCCCTGGCGGTCATTGTGCGGACGGCCAGCGGGACCTCTCCTCCTCGCCCTGAACAACCTTCTCTGGGGTTGCAGCTCAAGCACTGTGAAGACCCCGTGGTGATTGATGATGCGGACGGCCCTCCTGACCGGGAGCCGGATCGGCTGCCTGAAGAAGCCCAGAGCGACCTCCCAAAGAGCCAGGACAGCCAGCCCACGGCCGTGGTGCAGGGCCCCGGGCTCCTGAGCAGAGCCGTGGGCCAGCCCGGCGGGAGTCCAGGTACCCAGTGGGGACCCAGCTCTCAGTGGGCGGGCACGCCCTTCCCTGTGCCCTGGGCAGTAGCCCTGCACTTGGGTTTTCCCTGCTCATCCCCAAAGAGCCATGAACTGTTTCCAGGGCTTGGGTCCTTCCCAAGAGCAGTTCAGTCAGGATCTCCTGCCCCCTTCATCGTGCGAAATCCACACAAGGGCCGGGAGCTGTGGGTTGGGTGTCTCGGGCGGGGCTTGGGGAGTCACCTGTGGGGGTAGCTGAGCACGGCCATGTGTCGTGTCCCTGAACCTCTCTCCCCAGTGGACAGACAGCTGCTCTTAGGTTTGTTATAAAGTTGCAACGAGATCTAAAAGTGCTTCAGAGGGACCGGGGTGGTGTGTCTGGGCCTGAATGGCCCCTGGACGCTTTTGGCTGTCTGTACATAGCGTGCCGGTGGTGGCCCGAGGCAGGTGGCTGTGACTCTTCTAGCTGTGACCCGGGGCACTCTCCCAAGTCCTGGCTTTCTGGCCCAGCCTTTGGGGAATTGGCACTTGTGTTGGGTCTTTTGAGAATTAAAGGGCTTTCCCCACAAAATGCTGAGAGCGGGACCCAGCCCGCCTGACCCGGTCGCGGTAATCACCGCGGGAAGTTGTGGTTGAGAGAAGTGACCTCTGGGGTGTGCAGGCTGGTGTGGGCGGGCTCCCCACGCTGTACCGGCGGGCAGGAAGCTGCGAGTGCATTCCCGTGACTCACACAACTCCTCTTTCATTAGCTTTGCAGTTAAAGAAAACCTGCTGTTTCTCTGTGTGGAGTTAGGCTGACCTCTGCACAGCAGTCCAGGCACGCTGGCTGTGTTAGTTTGCTCGGGAGTCCTTGGCCATCACCGCACTGGGCGGGCCCTGCAGCAGGGGTTTACATCCTCACCTCCGCAGGGTGGACCCTCTAAACCAGGGCCCGGGAGGCCGAGCTCCTCTCCTAGGCTCCTTGATCACCATGGTCTCCTTGCCTCTCCACAGGGTTGTCCTGATGAGGACGTGGGTCCTTGCGTCGGGGCCCACCCTGTGACCTTGCTCTAACTTGGTTATGCCCTGAGAGACCTTGTCTCCAATGCGGTCATGTGGAGGAGCGAGGGTTGGGATTTGACATTGTGAATCTGGTGGGGACAAGTCAGCCCAGAGCCCACTGTGCCCTGGGAGCATCCTCAGGAGCTGCACCAGCCCGGGCAGAGGAGCCGTTGCCGCGAGGGGCTTTGGGCCGGACCGCTCAGCTCTTGTATTTGCCCGGTGACAGTAAGCAGGCCGAGTAGGCGTGATGGGAGTTAGTTACTAGGAAGACCTTAAAATTCATCATTGAGAGCGCGTGGGCAGGTGAGGGTCAGGGAGAGGGTGAGACGGAGATCCCGGACAGTCCCTGCGCTGTCAGCACGGAGCTGGACTTGGGGCTTGAGCCCCAACCCTGAGGCTGAGTGGAATTCCAGAGTTGGTCGTTGGCTGACTGAGCCCCCAGGCGCCTCCATACCAGCCCTAATCTCGAAGGTCTTTTTCAAAAGCCAGATTTTGTTGGAGACAGAGCTCTGCAGACAGGTGCGTGGTCCCTGCACTCGTTTCTCCTGGGAAGTGCAAGCAGGGCCTCGGTCCCTCCCTCAGAAGGGCAGGTCGGCTTAGAGCATATCCCACCACCCGCTCCTCCTCGAATCCAGGCCCTCCCACCTGAGCTTCCGCAGCTGGCTCGCCTCCCCCTCCCGGTGTCTGGTAGTTTCGCAGTGACTTAGCACGTGACCTAGGGTCAGCCTCTGGATTCCTTCTCAGCCAGGAGGCGGTACTGCAGCTACCTTTCCAGGTCTTAAGGTTTATTCATTTTTCAAAGAGGGAGAGACCAGGCTCCACGCCATCATCTACACTGTCAGGGCGGAGCCAGATGCGGGGCTCAAACTCTCAAACCGAGATCGTGAAATCAAGAGCCAGAGTCATTTTTTTTAATTTTTTTTTTTTTTTGAGAGACAGAGAGAGACAGTGTGAGCGATGGAGGGTCAGAAAGAGAGGGAGACACAGAATCCGAAGCAGCTCCAGGCTCTGAACTAGCTGTCAGTACAGAGCCCGACGCGGGGCTCGAACCAATGAACTGTGAGATCATGACCTGAGCTGAAGCCGGAGGCCTAACCCACTGAACCACCCAGGCACCCCTTAAAATTTTTTTTTAATGTTTTTTAGTTAAAGAGCTGGAGTCTTGACTGACGGAGCCACCCAGGCGCCCCAGAAGGAGTGCCTTCTGAAATGCGCTTGGGGTCATAGGGCAGCCCGCTGGGCCAGGTGTGTGGCCGCCTCCCTGCTAGCAGAAGCTGAGGCAGGCTAGGAGACCCAGCCAGGGGAGGGAGGCCAGAGGAGAAGGCTGCGGAGGGCCCAGCGGCTGGCGGGGTGGGCGCTCTCCCGGGAGCACCGCACTGCAGTGAGTCTTCCTTGTGCCGCATTTCCATTTCGGCTGGTGACAGTGGCGTCTGAAGTCATGTTCACTGCCAGCGGCTCTTGCTGGTGCCTCAACCTTTATCCTCTCTGTGGTGGGTGAAGCTGCGGTCCCTGCACCGCGGGAAGTGGCAGAGCTCCCTGGTGAGCGCACAGTTAAACCGGGGAGCACTGAACAAATACATACATTTGCTAAACTACCATTCGGTCCACCTAAAACTAATACCACAGTTTACGCAGACTACACTGGAATTAAAATTTTTAAAAATAAAGTCATAGGGGCACCTGGGCGGCTCACTCAGCTGTGCGGCTCACTCTTGATTTCAGGTCATGAGCTCAGGGTCGTGTGTTTAAGCCCCACGTTGGGCTCCACATTGAGCATGGAGCCTCCTTGGGATTTTCTCTCTCCTCTGCCCCTTCCCACTCATACCCTCTTTGTCTCTAGAAAAACAAATACATAAAAAAAGGAGTGCCTGGGGGCTCAGTCGGTTGGGCGTCTGACTCGGCTCAGGTCATGATCTCACAGTCATGGGTCCGAGCCCCGCATCGGGCTCTGTGCCGACAGCCAGCTCAGAGCCTGGAGCCTGCTTCAGATTCTGTGTCTCCCTCTTTCTCTGCCCCTCCCCTGCTCATTCTCCTCTTTTAAAAAACAAACAAATTAAATAAATGTTGCACATACACGAAAGCTCCCTCGGGGCCGAGCCCACGTGACCCAGCCAGTCCCCTTATCGATGACGTAAGTCCTTGTGGTTCTCAAGTGCCTTTTCCCTGCATCATCTCGCAGCCCTCGTCCTGCAGACAGGAGACCCGAGGTTGATGAGACCCGTGTTTCCTCTCTTTCAGCTCTGCAAGAGCCTGCCGTTCTCCAGGACGCAAGTCTGAGGGACCCGCAGCAGGTGGCTGCCCTGCAGCTGCCCCCGGTGAGTGGGCGTGCCCGCCATGGCAGAGCCACACCTCTGTTCACCGACCGTGATGGTGGGCCTTCTCCCCGTGAAGAAAGGGAAGGCCTCGCACTTACACTCCGCAGGGTATTTTCTCTATAGTGGTGACCGCAGTAATCGTGTTTCAGAAATGCTAGGAAACGGAGAGAGCACAGATCATGTCCCTATACTGAAGGCCAGCGGGCGTGTGGTTGGGGAGTGTCCTGGGCGGTTCCCAGCCTGTTGGGATTCTGCACCGGCCGTGCAGGGCTTACCTTGTCGGACGTCCCTGTGGGCTGGGGAGCTGGTCTGCTGCGGGGTCTCACGCGCTTCCTTCCAGCCCTGCTGCCTCTGGCCACACTTTCTCCTCACGCCCCCTTCATGTCTCTGTAATGCTTTCCGCGGGCTGGCACGCGCCTTGGGCATTCCAGCCCCGTCGGGCTGCACGGGATGGTAGGTGACGGAAGGTGTGGACCTGGTCTGGGGGGTGGTCCTTGCAGACGGAGGGCCGTCTGAGGGATGGTCGGCACTGGTAATGCCCAAAGCTTGCTCTCAGCACAGTGCGCTCCGCGGAACCTGAAGCCTGGGTACGGGGCACCCGGCTCGTGGGGTGAGACGTCTCCGCTCCCCGAGACCTGCGTCCATGGGCTCTGTTCACATGTGGGCGTATCTTCCGTGTCATGTGGTTGGTGAACACAAGTGTGAGCCCAGGTAGGGAAAACTCAGGTTTCCTATTAAAGATTGATACTTTTGCGGTGCCTGAGTGGTTCAGTCAGTTAAGCGGCCGACTTTGGCTCAGGTCGTGATCTCACAGTTCGTGGGTTTGAGCCCCATGTTAGGCTCTGTGCTGACGGCTCCGAGCCCAGAGCCTGCTTCAGATTCTGTGTTTCTCTCTCTCGAAAATAAACAATAAGAAATTTAAAGAAAAATAACTTATTTAAAGATTGATACTTTAAAAAAATTTTTTTTAACATTTTTTAATTTATTTTTGAGAGGGAGAGAGAGACAGTGCAAGCAGGGGAGGGGCAGAGAGAGAGGAAGACAGAGAATCCGAAGCAGGCTTCAGGCTCTTAGCTGTCAGCACAGAGCCCGACGTGGGGCTCGAACCCACAAATGTGAGATCATGACCTGAGCCGAAGTCAGATGCTTAACCGATTGAGCCCCCCAGGCGCCCCGAGATCGATACTTTTGAGCAGTATGACGTGCAGAGGTGCTGTGACCTTAGTATCCAGTGAGCCTTGGTACTCATCTTTGACTGTCTCTGCATTCCCGCGAAGGCCACAGGGAGCAGGACGCAGTGTTTGGTATGTCAGTGCTGTTTCATCACTGTGCTGAAGGTAGTTTCTACTCAGTGCAGTGAGAGTCCCCATCACGAAGGTCTTCATTTCTCAGTCTTTCTAACATAAAAAAATTTTTTGATTTAAGTTTATTGAGAGAGAGAGAGAGAGAGAGAATCCCAAGCCAACATGTGGCTTGAACTCACAAACGATGAGATCATGACCCGAGCGGAAATTAAGAGTCGGATGCTTCACCAGCTGAGCCCCGCAGGTGCCCCACATTTTTTTTCTTTCCTATTTTTTTTTAAGTGTATTTATTTTAAGAGAGACCGAGACAGTGTGAGCAGGAGACGTGCAGAGAGACAGAGAATCCCAGGCAAACTCCATGCAGTCAGCACAGAGCCGTATTCGGGGCTTGAACTCACAAACTATGAGATGACCTGAGCGGAAATTAAGAGTCAGATACTTGGGGCGCCTGGGTGGCTCAGTCGGTTAAGCCTCCAACTTCGGCTCAGGTCAGATCTCACGTTCGTGGGTTCGAGCCCCGCGTCAGGCTCTGTGCTGACGGCTAGCTCAGAGCCTGGAGCCTGCTTCCATCCAGTTCTGTGTCTCCTTCTCTCTCTCTGCCCGCCCCCTCATGCTCTGTCTCTCTGCATCAAAAATAAATAAAACATTAAAAAAAAAAAAGAGTCAGATACTTAACCGACTGAGGCCCCCAAGAACCCCCCATTTTTTTTACTTTCTTTTTTTTTTTAAGTTTATTTATTTGTTTTAGAGAGACAGAAACTGTGAATGGGGGAGGGGCAGACAGTGAGAGAGAGAATCCCCCGAGGGCTCTCTGCTGTCCGTACAGAGCCTGATCCTGGGCTTGAACTCACAAAATCATGAGATCAACACCTGAGCCAAAACCAAGAGTTGGATGCTTAACTGACTGATCCCCGCCCCGCCAGGCGCCCCATGTTTTCAATTGTAAAGTGCGTGTTACGTAAAATTTGCCATCTTAACTATTCTCACGTGCAGTGGTGTTTGTAAGTGTTCGGTGATATTACGTAGTTTGACGCTGTCTTGCAGCCCGTCTCCAGAACTTCCTCATCTTCCTGAGCGGAAACTGCTCACTGTTTCAGGGAGCAGCTCTGCCCCCAGAGAAAGGACCGCTGTCCTTTCTCTGCGAGCCCCGCTGCCCTCCCTAGCCCGTGGACGTGGGGTTGCACCGTTGTGGCTGGCTTAGGTCACGTAGCGTAGCGTCTTCAGGGTCCGTCCGTATGTGTCCTCTGCAGGACTCTTCCTTGGGGAGGCTGGATGATACTCCGGAGTGTGTGTGTGACAACGCAGTTGTTTATTCACCTGTCGGCGGACCCTTGGTTTGTCTCCTCCACCTGTCGGCTGTCCTGAGCAATGCCCCTGTGAACCTGGGGACACATGACGTTTATTTTTGATCGTTTTTCTTTGGATAACTGTACGTTCGCAGGCAGTTGTAAGAGAGAGTAGATAGCCCTTGTTCTCTGTATGCTAAATGGTACCGTCTTGTGAAAACAGCCCGAGGCCCCAGCGGTGCACTGGCGTTGATGCACCCACGGTACAGAGCATTTCTGTCACCACGACCATCCCTCCGGGTGCCTTTTATAGCGAAACCCACAGCTCCTTCGCGCCGTCTTCCTGTTGGCCCAGCTGACTTCACGAACCTTGTACAGATGGAACCCCCACGTTTGGGGCCTGAGGGGTTGTAGTCTGCACGGTCCGAGGAGCGGTTCATGTCTGAGCGGGACTCTGTGGTCCGGACACACCAGTGTTCTTGCCCACGCACCTGTCGCACGGCCTCTGGTTTCCAGTTTGGGACCGTTCTGCATAAAGCTGTTGTGAGTATTTGTAGAAGGCTTTTATGTGAGCCTCACTGTGTGTATCTGGGTAAATGCCCAGCTAGACAGGCCCTGGATTGTGTGCTCAATGCGAACTTAGTTTTGTTTTCCAGAGGGACTGTTCACGTCACATTCCCATGAGCCCTGTGACTGATCTCCCTTCTCACCTCCTCCCGCCCCCACGAGCTGTTTGCGCTGTTATTTATTTTGGCCGTTGGGATGGGCGGGCTGTGGCGGCCCCGTTTGGTTTACGGTCTCATTGCCCGAGGGCTAATGATGTTGGGCCCCTTTTCTGTGCGGATCTGGCGTCCCTGTATCCTTGGTCGTCTCCGTGAAGTATCTCCTCACGGCTGTTGCTCGTGTGCTGACTGGACCATTTGCATTTTTGTTCTTACTTTGAGAGGTCTTTAGATATTTGCCCTTTGCTGGTATGTGTGTGTGTTTTGATTTGGTTTTGGTATTTTTGGTAAGTGTTTCCTCTCGTTCTGGAGCTTGACTCTCCTTCCCTGTAACAGGGTCTCCCCCCCACCAAAGTTTCATTCATTTTATTTTACTGTATTTTATTTTTACCTCATTTGTTTTTAATTAAAGTACAGTTGATTTAGTCCAATTTGTCAGTTTTTCCTGTTAAGGATCGTGCTTTTGGTGTGAAGGCTGAGAACTCTTCCTGGCCTTTGCCTCCTGTACTTTTGCCTAAAAGTTAATATAGTTGAACATCTGACATTTTAAGTCTGTGATGGATTTAATCCGTGATCTGTGATCCAGTTGGATTTCAGTCCATGGTGTGTAACTTGCTATTTTGAGAGCGCGCGCGTGACCCAGGGGGACAGAGAGAGGGACAGAGAGTCCCAGGCAGTTTGCACGCTGCCAGCGCAGAGGGCTCCTTGCCACAAACCTCGACACCAGTACCTGAGCTGCGCCACCCAGGCGCCCGCATTCTCTCCGCCTGTGAAGCGCGGTGTGAGACTTTGGTCGCGGTTTGTTTGTCTGTCTCAGCGGATGTCGGGTTGTTCCAGTCCCATTTGTTGGAAAGGCTTTCAGGGCTCCTGGGTGGCGCAGTGGGTTTAGTGGCTGACGCTTTGGCCGGATCGTGATCTCCGTTTGTGAGGTGCAGCCCTGCATCGGGGCCGAGACCCCTCCCCACCTCCCTGCAGGGTGTCGAGCCTGACTACGATTCTCTCTCCCCCTCCGCCCCGACCTTGTGTGCACACACTTGCGTTTTCTCTCTCTCTCTCAAAACAGGAAAAACTCCGTTGAGCATATTTCTGTAGTTCTGTTTCCTGGGGGCTTTCCTGTGACTCACGACCTAGTTCTCTGTCTAATACTGCACAGCTCTGACCGCCGCTGTTTCCTAAGGCTTCAAAGTGGGGACCCCGTTCCTCCCGTTGTGCTGTTTTTAAAAGTTACTTTAGCTGTTTCGTCCCTTCGCCTTTCTCTGTAAGTTTTAGAGTAGTCTTCTCAGTGTCTACAAAGAGTGTTGGCAGGGATTTTGTTTAGCCTGAGTATCAGTTTGGGGAGACTGACAGTTTTACCATGAGTCATTCTGTCTGTGAATGTGGGATGCCTCTCCATTTATTATTTCTCTTTTTTTTAAAGATTTTTTTTACTTGTATATATATCTCTAAGTAATCTCTGTACCCAGTGTGGGTCTGGAATTCACGACCTGGGATCAAGAGTTGCACGCTTCCCCGACTGAGCCGGTAGGAGCACCATTTCCTTATTCTCTGATTTCCTTCATGCAGGCTGTGTCGTCCTCAGCTTGAGGGTCCTGTACATGTTTTGTTAAATTTATACCTAAATACTTCATTTTTTGAACAATTTATAAATGATCACTTTTTCAGTATTTTGATTTCTATCATCTCTCAAAAATAAACAAGCATTTTAAAAAAGTTTAAAAAGGAATTTCTGTCTCTGTATTCCTGGGTGAGACACAGGACCGTGGTTTTCTTTTCTTTGCCATCTTTTTGGTATCAGGGTAGTTCTAGCTTCATATGGTGAATCAGGAAGTGTCCCCTTTTATTTTCTGAAAGACATTGTTTAGAATTGTTTTATTTATTTGTTTATTACTTTTTAAATTCTCTTTTAGAGAGAGAGCACATGAGTGGGGAGGGGCAGAGGAAGAGGATCCCACGCAGGGCCCATACTCAGTGCGGAGCCTGACGTGGTCTCGATCTCACAACCCTGGGATCATGACCTGACCTGACCCGAAACCCAGAGCCAGAAACTCGACCCTGAGCCGCCCGGGCACCCCTAGACTTGGTTTTGATTCTTTCGTCCTTCGGTAGAATTCACTAGTGGAGCCCGATGACTGGGAGTTTCCGTGGGGGTGGAGGGGATGTGGTGTTTTATTTACAGGCCGCTTCGTTCTCGGTGCAGACCTCATGCGATCTGCAGTGGCTGAGTTCTGGGAGCACGCGGCTCTCCAGCAGCCGCTCTGCGCATCGAAGGTCTCAGAGTTACTACGCGTAGACTTCCTTGTGCTCCTTTATCACCTTTTTGGTGAAACTGTGATACTCCGGTTTCATCTCTGATGTTGGAAATTTGTGTCTTCTCTCTTTTTTTTCCTGGTCAGTCTTGTTACAGGTTTTCACTTTCATTGACCGTTTCAAAGAACTAGTTCCTTGTCTCATTGGTTTTTCTCTGTTACTTTTCTGTTTTCAGTTTCATCGATTTCTGCCCTCATGCGCTCATCTTGACTGTTTTCTGCTTCCTGCATGCTTTCTGTGTGTTTTACTCTTCTCTTGCTAGGTTTCTGAGGTGGGAGCTTTGATTATTGATTCAAGACTTTCCCTCAAGTGTATGCATTTTTTAATGTAAGCATTTTAGTGCTATACATTTCCCTCTGAGAACTACTTTAACTGTATCCCACAAATTACAGTAGGATGTAGTTTGATTTGTCTTCGTGTATTTTTTAATTTCTCTTGAGAAATTAAATTCTTCTTTGACCCAAGAATTATTTTAAAATGTCATATTTCACATATGTTTTCACTCATAATGTGAAACAGGAGAGAGTTAACAGATGACCATGGGGGAGGGGAAGGGGAAAAATAGTTAAGGAGAGGGAGGGGGGAAACCACAAGAGACTCTTAAATATGGAGAACAAACTGAGGGTTGGTGGGGGTGGGAAAGCAGGGAAAATGGGTGATGGGCATGGAGGAGGGCACCTGTGGGGATGAGCACTGGGTGTTATATTGAAAATGACTTGACAATAAACTATAAAAGAAAAAAAAATTTTTTTAAATTTTTAATAAAAAAATAAAATGTATTTCATTTCCAAGGGCTTGGAGATTTTCACTTTATTTTCTTTTATGGATTTCTGGTTTGGTTCCATTATGATCCAAGAATATATTCTGTATTTCTTTCAAATTTGTTGGGAATTTTCCCCTCTGGCTCCAGGATTTAAAAAAAAAAATTTTTTTTTAATGTTTATTTTTCAGAGAGAGACACACACACACACACACACACACACACACACACACACACACACACAGTATGAGAGGGGGGAGGGGCAGAGAGAGGGAGACACAGAATCTGAAGCAGCTCCAGGCTCTGAGCTGTCAGCACAAAGCCCAATGTGGGGCTCGAACCCACGGACTGTGAGATCATGACCTGAGCCAAAGTCGGATGCTTAACTGACTGAGCCCCCCTCCCCTGGTGCCCCTCTCACTCTAGGATTTTGATGACCCGGTGTGTGGTCTGTCTTGGTATAGGCCTGTGCACACGTGCAGGCAAGGTGTGCTGTGCTGATGTGGGGTGAAGTGTTTTGTAGACGTCGATTAGAACCTCTTGGTGGTGCTATCAGGTTGTTCTCTCCTCTTCTGTCAGTTGTTGAGAGGGAGATTGAGGGCTCCAGCTGTAGTAATTGATTTGTCTCTTTTCCTTTGAGTTCTCTCAGTTTTTGCCTCGCATATTTTTCAGTTCTGTTGTTTGGTAGTACACATTCAGGATTGCTATGCCTCCTTGGTGGATGACCCTTCCATTTCATAGTGTGTCTCTAGTAATGTTCTTTGCTCTGAAGTCTGTCTCATCTGGTATTAATGTAGCTACTCCTGTTCCTTTTGATGAATGATCGTGTGATGTATATATTCCATCTTTTTACTTCAACCTGTCAAATCATCATGTTTGAATGAGTTTCTTTTAGATAGGATATAGTTAGGGGCACCCGGGTGGATCAGCCGGTTCAGTGTCTGACTCTTGGTTTCAGCTCAGGTCATGATCTCAAGGTTCGTGAGTTCGAGCCCCATGTGGGCTCATTGGCAGAGCCTGCTTTAGATCCTTTGTCTTCCCCTTTCTGGCCCTCTCCCGCCTGTGTGCGTGCTGTCTCTCTCTCCCTCAAAAGTAAATAGATGTTTAAAAAAATTAGATAGCATATAGTTAGGTCAGGTTTTATTTTGAGAGAGAAAGAGCACTAATGGGGGAGGGGCAGAGGGAGGGAGAGAGAATCCCACGCAGGCTCTGAGCTGTCAGCACGGAGCCTGACTCGGGGCTCGAACTCGGGAAGATCATGGACTGAACCCCCCAGGCTCCCGAGACCATTTATATTTTAATGTAATTGTTCACATGCCTTTTTCCCCATTTGTTCTGTTTTTTGCTTTTCTTTTCTTTTCCTTGCCTTACTCTGGGTTACCTGAACAGTCTGTAGCTTTCCATCTTGACTTACTAGTGTGTTGTCGAGTGTGTGTCTTTCTGTCGTTAAAACAACATCTTACAGCTGTCCAGGCAGACTTTGCAGGACCGCCGCCTGGGTGTGGGGAGCAGGGGCGGTGCAGTGGAGGGGTAGCTGGGGCTCACCTCCAGATACACCAACGGGAAGCCGGGGTTTACAGCCAGGGAGCAGCGGGTGGCGCAGGTGTCAGTGGGCAGGGCATCGCTAGGTGGGAATGTCCGCCACGAGAGGGGTTCCGGCCACACGGACCTGACAGGATTCTCACCGACGTCAGGTCAGGAGCTCAGACTTCTGGGGGAGCCGTGAGGAGCCTGATCAGGTGTCAAGGGTTGGGAGTCCTGGTGAAACTGACTCAGCAGCATTCTTGCTAAATGGTGCATTTTGTTTCATATTATACAATTAACTTTTTTGAGTAGTTTTTTATTTTTTTGTATATATTTTAAGAGAGAGAGCACACGTGTGCTGGAGCAGAGGAGGGACAGGGAGGGACATAGAGACTCCCAAGCGGATCCGTGTCACCTGTACAGAGCCCGACGTGGGGCTCCAGCCCACAAACTGTGAGATTGTGACCTGTGCTGAAATTTAAGAGTTGGACAATCAACCGACTGAACTACCCAGGTGTCCCAAAATGTGTGTTTTACGAAGAGATGCCTTATAGGAGGGCCACAGTGGTCCCAGGGAAGGTGTAGGAACCTGACCGAAGTTTGGTCCATCAAAGAATCTGTCGGTGCAGCTTTTTCAGTGATTGCTGTGGGTATTAAGTTATGTATCTATGTATATCTGTGTACATATAGATGCATACTGATGTGCATATATTGATTTTACTGGTTCAAAGCAGAAGTCATTATATCCAGAAACAGATAATGTCTATATGATATCTATAGTGTAGACGTATACACAGATAGATACCGGCCACAGCCCTTTACATCCTTCACCCTCCCCCATTTGTATCAAAAGGGATTTAGGAGTTGCTTTAAGCCACGTTGATTCGGCTCAGGTCGTGATCCTGGGTCACGGAGTTGAGCCCCGTGTCGGGCCCTGTGCTGATCATGGAGCCTGCTGGAGATTCTCCTCCGTTTGTGCTCTGTCTCTAAAATAAAAAACGTTCTGGGGGCGCCTGGTGGCTTAGTCACTTGAGCATCCGACTTCAGCTCAGGTCATGATCTCACAATTCGTGGGTTCGAGCCCCGTATTGGGCTCTGTTCTGACAGCTCGGAGCCTGGATCCTGCTTCAGAGTCTGTGTCTCCTTCTCTCTCTCACTCTCTCTCTCTGCTCCTCCCCTGCGCATGCTCTCTCTGCCTCTCTCTCAAAAATAAACATTAAAACAAAAAAAAATTTTTGACTGGGTGGCTCAGTTAAGCATCTGACTTCGGCTGAGGTCAGAACCTCCCTGGCTCCCTTTGCCTGGAGAGCACTTCCCTCAGCCTTTCTTACGGGGATGGACTAGGTTGTGATGGGGATGAACTTGGTTGTGATCGGTCCCAGAGTGCCTGGACCCCTGCCTTCCTGGGCCCCTGCGCGGAGGCAGTGGTTTCTCACCAGCGGTGGGGATCTCCTCCCCTCGGTGGGGAAGCTGCCACGGAAAGTCTAGTTGGGGTGTGTCTGGGCGAGGATTCCTTGGATGGCCTGTTTGGGGGTGGCTCTCTTCCTGAGTGAGCAGGTCTGCATCTGGTTCCAGAGAAGGAAATCCTTGAGGCCGGGTTTCTTCAAGGCCTTTTTCGGTCCCGCACTGTGTGCCCGTCTGGGACGTGCTCTTGGAGTTCCGCAGGCCCTGCAGACTGTTGAAGCGTTCCCGCCAGTTTGGCTTTTCCTGTCCTCACAGGTCAACAGACTCTGTCGTCTGTGCCTTTCCTTCTGCTGCTGAGTCCGTCCCTGAGCTCTGTGGTGCTCGGGTCTTGTGTCTCCTTTTACTTCCTCTTCGAATTTCCGTTTTCAGTCGCTTTGCGATCTGTCTAGTTCCCAGGGTCACCAGTGGTTTTCTGTTTCTTTTTTTTCTTTTCTTTTTTTTTTTTTAATGTTATTTAGTTTTGAAAGTGAGAGAGAGACAGCACTGGGATCGGGGGCAGAGAGAGAGACACAGACTCTGAAGCAGACTCCAGCTGTCAGCACAGAGCCCAACACGGGGCTCAAACTCAACGAGCTCTGAGATCATGACCTGAGCTGAAGTTGATGCTTCACCGGCTGAGCCACCCAGGCGCCCCAATATTTTTAGATTTTTAAAGTGCTTTCCTATCTTAATTTTTTTAATGTTTGTTTATTGTTGAAAGAGAGAGAGACAGAGTGTGAGCAGGGGAGGGGCAGAGAGAGAGACACACAGAATCTGAAGCAGGCTCTGAGCGGTCAGCACAGAGCCTGATTCGGGCCTCGAACTCAGCAGCAGTAAGATCAGGACCCACGCTGAAGTCAGAGGCGTAACCGAGAGCTCCCAGGCGCCCCTGACTTTCTGGGTTATGTACGACCCTCCGAGTCCCGTGAAGCCTGTTCAGCTGGGTTTTCACTCTGACACCTGCTTGAGCAGAAGACCCCTCGGGGGTGGGTGGTCATGTCCTGTTCCTGCCACGGGAGGGAAGGAGTCCGGCCCCCTCCTCAACCTGGTGGGGGCTCCTGACGGGGACAGCGTTCCAGCTGCCCTGTGGTCTCCCTGGATGACGGCAGGCGTGGGGGCAGGCAGGGGCGGGTACGCTGGTCCAGCCAGCTGGACGGGAGCCCTGGCTCCCTGCTCTCAGGCCTCTCGGAGGCACCACCCCATAGCGGGGTGTCAGGATGCCCGGCGTCAGCCTGGTGAGGGCTTGGGTGTCTGCGGCGGAGGGGCTGGGAGCCATGGTGCTTTCTGCGGGGTGGAGGAGGGCAGCAAGGCCCTGGGAGGCCACACTGCCCTTTTCCTGGTCCTGAGGCTGAATCGACGGGCTCTGTTGGGGTTTGTTTTTCTCTGCACCTGGCCTGGGAGGGGCGGGGTGGGCTGGTCTCTGGTTTGCAAGCTTCTCTGCCTGCACGTTGAGCTGCATGAGGCAGAAAGAACGAGAGGGCTCTCACAGGGGCGTTCCTCGGGGTGCACGGCCCGCAGCCAGCCTCCTTCCTCTCCGCCATTCAGGTTCTGCTGTGCGTCATGCATCAGAGGCCTGGGGTCTCATCGTTCTTAGAGGCAGGAATTAGGGGAAGGTAGGTCTGTTTTTAAGTGGACGTATTGATGTACTCCACCCACTCTCCCTATACAGATCGGCCGGACCAGGCGCCTGGTGGCCCAGTGGTTATGCGTCCCACTCAGTTTTGGCTCAGGTCATGACCTCCCCGTTCCTGGGTTCCAGCCCCCTTATCAGGCTCCGTGCTGACAGTGCTGAGCCTGCTTGAGTTTCTCTCTCCCCTCCCAAAATAAACATTACAAAAAAGTAAGACTCGGCAAGATTTAGCACAGGAGAATACGTTACACGTTCCCACTGCCTGCGAAGGTCCCCGAAGGTTTTGCTGAACTTCTGCTCGGGGTCTTCTGTGCCGGTTTTCTCGTGGGAGTCACGCCGTAGATCCTTGCTTCTCCCCGTATGTGAGCATTTCCCGTGTGAGACAGGTCCCCAGGGTTCCTGCTGGGTGGCCGGCTGGTGGCCGTGTCGCATTCTGCGGCGAGCGGAGCGCCCCGGGCCGCCCGCCTGGCCCTGGAGCTGGGGTTTGCTTCCCCGATGCCACCTTTGCTCACTGTGTGGCGTTCCTGTGTCCAGTTTGGGTTCCGTTTCCAGATACCCATCGGAGGCTAGAGAGAGCAGTTTCCGTCTCTCTTGATAATACGGACTCCATTTTTGTCTTCAGAATCTGCAGAACCAGAACCACACTGCCATCCAAGAGCTCTGATTTCTTTCCTGTTTATCACCGGGGCAGTTACCACCTTCAGGGAGGAAAAGGGAACAAACACAGTTTTCCTCCACTCTCGGAGGCTCTGTGCCTCTGTTCATCGAATCGACACGATGCAGAGTCTGAGGACTTAAAGGTTTATTTCCCCTGGCTGCGGGGTGCCTCAGAGAAATGAAATAAAAGCCCCAAGAAGGCAGTCAGATCGCAGGCCGACTGATGCCCGTTTTAACCCAGGGCGGTGATGGTGGAGAAGGGACGAGGCAGAGGAAAGGGACTGTCCGTCAGAGGGCTGGTCACTACGGCAAGCCGAGTTTCGTGGAGAGAAATGGAAAACACGGGTCACTTGGTGACGTGTCTTAGGCTGTCCCTGGGAGGGGAAGCGCCCGGTCCTGTCCTCTCTGGAGATTAACCAGGGAGGGGCTCTTCACAGGGAAGCTGCATGTCCTGCATTTAGGCAGATCGGGGAGAGCAGAGACCTTTTGCTTTTTTTAATGTTTATTTTGAGAGAGCAAATGAGTGTGGGGGTGGGGGGACAGCATCTTGAGCAGGCTGTGAGCTCCCCGGGTCTCGAGCCCACGGACCACGGATCATGACCTGGGCTGAGATCAAGAGTCAAGCTCTGAACCGCTGAGCCACCCAGGGCCCGGGTAGAGGGCTTCCTCTGTGATCCTGTTTCTCAGCTGACTGAGAAGTCCTAATGCCAGACTGGTGTATTTGGGAGGGACCTTCTGATGCCCGTTGAGACCCACAACAGATTGTGTCCTACAGACACGTGGCTTTCCGCCTGCGGAACGGGCCTTGGGAGGACAGGCTTCCATCACACTGGCCTCTCCTGGGGTCAGAGCCCTCTACGGCTTGCTCAGGTGCCGCCTCTCAGGCCGCTCCGCAGACCGCTGCCCGTGCCGTGCGCATTGCTGTTGAGATGCCTGGGCGGTGGGTGGGCGTGGGTGAGCGTGGGAAGCCTGTTCCAAACTCCTGATGGACTTCACACGTTTGAAGTACTCTGTTGGTTTACTTTTGTTTTTATATTTCATGTTTTAATGTTTATTTTTGAGAGAAAGAGACAGTGTCGACAAGGGAAGGGCAGAGGGAGGGAGACAGAACCGGAAGCAGGCTCCAGGCTCCGAGCTCCGAGCGCCGTCCGCACAGAGCCTGGGGGCGGGGGGGGACACTGAACCACAATACATGTTTTGCATTCTGGAAGTTTCCCATTTAGACAATGTGCCTCCTTCCTTAGGCTTTCAGTGTTTGTCACCGCATGGGTAGTCCTGGAGGGTGAGAATCTCACTCAGGTGGTGTTTAACTCACAGTGAGATGCAGGTAATGTGTCCTGGGAGGACCCTCCCAGTGTGACATGTCATTGTGGCACCGAGGGGCTGCCCACGTGCGTCATGTCCGGCGTCCCCTCTTAGTCATTGGAGCAGGGGCCTCCGGTGATTTTAACATGCTGGACGGACGGATGGATAGAGTATGTGTAACTGTCCCGTAGATATTAATGCTTTTAACATTGTTTCTAATCTTCACCAGAATAATGATTGAAAATGGCATCTATATGTTTACCTTTTTAAAGCTAATTTTGAGCTATAATATGCCTACAATATGCTTGTTTAAGTGTAGAGTTTTGACAGTTGTTTTGTATTTTTTTTTTGTTTTTTTATTTTTTGTTTAAATGTGTTTTTACTTTTGAGAGTGAGAGAGTGCGCAGAGGAAGGGCAGAGAGAGCGGGAGACACAGAATCTGAAGCAGCTGCAGGCTCGGAGCCCCCCAGGCGCCCCAGGCTGTGGTCTTTTGTGCCAGGCTTCTCTTGCTCAGCCGGTGGCTCCGGCAGCACTGACGTGTCTGTGTCAGTTGTTTGTCCCTTTTACTGCTGAGTGGTATTCCGGTGCGTGCTTACTAAGGGTGATGTACCCCGAACTTGCGTCCCTTCCATTTTAGTTGTTATGAGTGAAACTTCCAGAGCATTTATGTGTCTGTCTGTGGCTCTGTGTTTTTATTTCTCTGGAGGGATTACCCAGACGTTGGATTGTTGCAGGGTAAGGATGTGACTGATGATACGAGAAATGGCCGTTTTCTGTGGTGATTGACCACGCGTGCTCCTGCCTAGCAAATGGGAGTTCCTGGGCCCCACATCTTCACCACTTACTTGTATTGTTGTTTTTTCAAGAAAAAGCACATATTTTGTCCATTAAAATAGGTATCTTATTATGCTTTTAATTTGCATTTCCGTGTTGACTAACGAAGCGCCTCATCTTTCCACATGCAGTAGGTCATTTATCTTTTGTGAGGTTCTCAAATATTTTCCCTGCTTACTGGGTTGCTTGTCTTAACTGTGTTTTTGGCTTTGTTTTCTTTTAAGTAAGCTCTGCCCCCAACGTGGGGGTTAAACTCGCCGCCCTGAGATCGGAGTCGCATGCATACCGACCGAGCCAGCCATGCGCCCCCGCCCGTCTGATTGTGTTTTAAGCACTGTGTAAAATAGGGGCTCCTGGGTGGCTCCGTGGGTTCAGCATCTGACTCCTGATTTCCGCTCGGGTCATAATCCCAGTGGGCCGAGCTCCGTGTCAGGCTCTGCTGAGTATGGGGCCTGCTTAAGATTCTCTCTCCCTCTGCCCGTCTCCCCTGCTGCTCACACTCTCTCTCTTAAAAAAAAAAGGGGGGGGCACCTGGGTGGCTCAGTCGGTAAAGCGTCCAGCTCTTGATTTCAGCTCAGGCCATCATCTCACGGCGGAGAGCCCCACGTGGGTCCGTGCTGGCAGCGCAGAGCGTGCTTGGCAGCCTGCGCTCCCTTCCTAGCTGCCCTTCCCAACCCGCTCGTGCTGTTTCTCTTAAAAATCTTTAAAAGGACTTTGTAAAATACATCTATGCTGGATAAAAGTCCTTTGTCTGGTATATTACCGGAAATATTTTCTATCACGGTCTGCAGTTTGCCTTCTCATTGGTGGGATGACGTCTTCTGAAGATTGTTCATCCTCAGAGGCCCCGTGTTTTCTTCTGTAATTTATACTTTCTGTCTCCTCACAGATCTCTGTGTCTACCCCAGAGTCACACAGAATTTTCTTCTGGAAGTTTTATAGTTGTGAGTTTTTACATTTAGGGCTTTGATTCATTTCAAGGTCCTTTTGTTTTGTTTGTTTGTTTGGTTTTGGTTTTCGGTTTGGTATGAGGTATTTAGTTCCGTTTTTTCACCTGGTATTCAGTTGTTGATCACCACTCACTAAAAAGATCTTCCCTTCCCCCACTGAGTTGACATGGAACCTTTGTCAAAAATCACTCGTCTGCCTACCTCAGCATCAGCTGCACCTCGGTGGAGCTGCGGATTGATGGTTTACGCAGTACCACGATGCCTACTTACAGTGGGGTTTGGGCCATGTGATTCCTCCGATTTCTTCTTTTCTTTCTTCGTCGAGTTCTGCTGGAGGCTCTAAGTGGTTTGCATGTCCGCATAAATTTCACAATTCGGACATTCGTTTCTTTAGGAGTGCCTCCTGGGGTTTTGTTGGGGATTCATTGAGGGTCCCCCTCACTGTGGACTGAACTAACACCTACGGCCCGGAGCCTTATCGTCGAGAAATGTGTGAAATTCTCCCATTTGTTTAGAATTTCAGTGTTCAAGTGGCACACATTCTGTAAGCATTTTCCTTAAGAATTCCATAGTTTTGATGCTATTGTGAGTGGTCTGTTTTGTTTTTTTAATTTTCCAGTTATTGTTCATATACAGCCATGTGAAAATAGAATTAATTTTGTAGACTGGCCTTCTAGCCAGCAACCGTGTTAGTGTTATCAGTATATACATTTCTGGAAGATTCCAGGGGGCTTTCTATGATTGGGTTGTGGGAATTTTGGCCTCTATGCCAAGCTGGTGCTTAAAGTGTTTCTTTTTTTCTTTCCTTTTTTTAATTGTTGTTTTCAAGGAGCTAGATGTTTATTGAATACCCCTAAGGGAGAAGCCCGCAGAACAGCGAAAGAGAGACTGCGGGAGGCGGTGGTGGGGAGCTGTAGTTGGGGGGAAGGGAAGGTGAAGAGGCACAGCCCTCAGCCAGGGCCTGTGGGCATTTCAAGGTGGCCGCCCACTCTCCGCCCGGGGCTTGGGGGGTCCCCACGCCCCGCTTGTACTCCACCTGGGGGTCCCCGCGGTCCCGCTTGCACTCCGCCTGGGGATCCTCGCGCCCCGCTTGCTCTCCGCCCGGGGGTCCCTGCTCCCCGCTTGCACTCCACCTGGGGGTCCTCGTGCCCAGCTTGCTCTCCGCCTGGGGGTGCCCACGCCCCGCTTGCACTCCACCTGGGGGTCCCTGTGGCCCCGCTTGCACTCCGCCTGGGGGTCCCCGTGGCCCCGCTTGCACTCCGCCTGGGGGTCCTCGTGGTCCCGCTTGCACTCCGCCTGGGGGTCCTCGCGCCCCGCTCGCTCTCCGCCTGGGGGTCCCCGCGGCCCCGCTCGCACTCTGCCCGGGGGGTCCCTGCTCCCTGCTTGCACTCCACCTGGGGGGTCCCTGCTCCCTGCTTGCTCTCCACCTGGGGGTCCCCGCGGCCCCGCTCGCACTCTGCCCGGGGGGTCCCTGCTCCCCGCTTGCACTCCACCTGGGGGGTCCCTGCTCCCTGCTTGCTCTCCACCTGGGGGGTCCCCGCGCCCTGCTCGCACTCCATGGTGTGAAGAGCATTCCGTGTATTTTAAGCGCCCGTGCCCTTTCATAAATGTTGTGCATTTGTCACCAGTTTGTTCTTTGTCTTTTAATTTCACTGGTGCTGTTTAAGAACTGTAGGTACTTAAAATTTTCATGTGAACGTCTACCCTGTATTTCTTTTTTTTTTAATGTTTTATTTAATTTTGAGAGAGAGTGACACGGAGTAGGAGCAGGGGAGGGACAGAGAGTGGGAGACACAGAATCTGAAGCAGCTCTAGGGTCTGAACTGTCAGCACAGAGCCCGACCTGGGGCTCGAACCCACAAACTGCAAGATGATGACCAGAGCTGAAATTGGATGCTTAACCAACTGAGCCACCCAGGCACCCCTGCTCTTTAGTTCTTGTATGGTCTTTATATTTAGTCTCAGAAGTCAATTTTCCCCAATTTTTGGTACTTACGGTTTTTTTTTTTAATTTTTTAAAGTAATCTCTACACATACCTTGGGGCTCAGACTCACAACTCCCAGATTAAGAGTTGCATGTTCTACCGACTGAACCAGCCAGATGCCCCTAAAGTTTTAGTTTGATCAAGGACCAGAATATAAGTTTATTTCTAGCCAACCAAGAGTCAGACTCTAACCGGCTGGACTACCGAGGCACCCCCCACAAAACCAGTTTTACTTCAGGTCTTTTATCAAAATTATCACCATACTAATATGTTTAATTTGGTTTTTTAAGTTTTTTTTTTAATAATATCAATACACAACGGGGCTCAAACTCACAACCCTGAGAACAAGATGCACGCTTTCTTACCTGAGCCAGCCAGGCACCCGGCAACGTTTTCTTGCAGTTCATTCTATTATTATTATTATTATTCTATTATTCTTCTATTATTAGCAGTAGCTAATATTACTGACGTTTTTATGCAACAGTTGGATTTTTTAATTTTAATTAAAATATCCTTTCCTTTAAAAGAATGACTTATGTCCACAGTTTTTAATAAGCTGGTTTAAAAAATAGGAAAAGGAACCATTAGAGAATAGAAAAACAGGCAAAGAAAATGCATGAGGATTTCGAAGCCAAGTGCAGCTTGGCCCATAAACCCGTGAGAAAATGTTCTTTGAGCGAAAGGTTGCCCCCTGCTGACCGCCGGTGCCCGCAGCGCCGTCGGAGCCGCAGAGGCAGCTGTGCCCCCTGCCGGCAGAGGTGCGGGCGAGCAGCACAGGTGCGTTACCTGTGGCGTGCGGTGCGGGCACACCCCTGGGAGAACGCGTGGGGGTATTCGGTACTGGACCCTGGGACACTTGGCCTGAGCAGGGAGACCCACGAGGGAGTCATTGGGCCGTTGCTTGTGGTAGCAAAGTACTGGGAAAACCCGGACATTATCCACAGAGCTGTACTCTGAAACAAGTCCGTGACCTAGACCCGCGTGCCACGTGCTCGGGTCAGTCCTCAGACGCTAGGGGGCAGCGTGCAGAACAAAAGAAACCTCAGGCTATTCTTCCAAACAGCGCGCTCCCTGTTGTTTCACACGCACGTTGACATACATCTTGGATGATTTCCCGGAAGTAGTGCTTCCGTTGCGTTCTCCCAGAGTCCAGACGTGCATTTCCGCTAAGCCCATGGGACCACCTGCCGTCCACACCCTCAGGGACCCAGGGGAGCATTACACTTGTGATCTTTTTGAACCAGATTTAATCTTTGCCTGGGCAAAGAAAACCCAGGAAGTAATTGTAAACCTCTGACTGTTAAATTTTACTTTTATTCTTGATGATTGACATTTAAAGACACAATTTATGGGGCACTTGTGTGGCTCAGTCGGTTGAGCATCTGACTCCTCAGGTCATGATCTCACATGGCTCAGGTCATGATCTCACACACAGTTCATGGGTTCGAGCCCCACATCGGGCTCTGCTGACGGTACAGAGCCTGCTTAGGATTCTGTCTCCCTCTCTCTGTGACCCTCTCCTGCTCATGGTATCTCTCTCTCAAAAATGTGTGGATAAACATTTAAAAAATAATAATAAAATACTGTGAATTCTTTTTCATTTTTTAATGTTTTATTTATTTGAAAGAAAGAGGGGAAGAGAGAGAGAATGAGAGGGGGAGGGGCAGAGAGAGGGAGACAGAATCCAAGCAAGCTCCAGGCTCTGAGCTGTCAGCACAGAGCCTGATGTGGGGCTCAATCCCACCAACCATGAGATCATGACCTGAGCTGAAGTCAATCACTCAACCGACTGAGCCACCCAGGCGTCCCTCTTTTTCATTTTTCTAAAACAAATATTAGTATATCATACAATACAAAAGTATTATAGATTGCATTTTTTCTCTAGATTTTATTTTGAAGACCCTTCTAGTTAAGAGTATTTTTTACACTGAAAATGGAATTTTATTATTTATTTTAAAAGCTTTGTGATTGAAACACTTTGCAGAAAATAACATGCCTTGTTAAGCTAATATCCAGGAATGCGACCTGGGGACAGTTTCTGCAGCCATACGTATTAGTGATATGCGTAGTGGAAATAATCATTTTTGAACTTCTGTTCTTTGGGATCAGGAGGTACAAACGCAGGTGTCCCGGAGTTGTTTCACATTTTACTCCTCCCAAATGTTCTCTCAAAGACAACGCTCCAGATTATTACAAACAAAATGAATATTTTTATTTTTCTAAAAAATATTTATTTATTTGAAGAGAGACAGCAAGGGAGGGGCAGAAAGGAGAGGGAGAATCCCACACAGATTCCACACACTACCAGCTCAGAGCCTGATGCAGGGCTCGAACTCGTGAACTGTGAGTTCGTGACCGAAGCTGAAATCAAGAGTTGGATGCTTAACCGACTGAGCCACCCAGGTGCCCCCAGAATGAACGATGTTTACATAGCATTCATCGTTAACATCAAGCTGTTTGTTACGGTAATGTTTACAGGAAGCTTGAAACTCTTGATCTCAGGGGTGTGGAGCCTAAGCAATTAAAAAAAATAATAGATTTTTTAAAAAAAGAAAGAACAGTCTCCATGAGGAGCTAACCACAGGCCCCCCTGTAGCAGCAGCCAGTGTTGCAGACCGCGGGACCCCTCGCACGTGGGGACGCAGGTGCTCTTCCTGGAACAGCCCCTCAGGCATTCCTTCTTGGTACCGACAGGCCCTCCTTTCTCCTCACAGGTGTGTGATGTGCCTGCTGGGAAGTGGCACAAGTCTGTGACCCTGGGCACAGACGTCACGTCCAGTCCCCCCCTGTCACCTCGAATCAGCAGTGCTGCAGTGACCAACCTGGTACTGTGCACACTTGCACAGTAAACTCTAAACAGGGAATACCCACGTTGGAGATGCGGGTGGACACCCCCTGTGTGCCCTCCTGGGAGCTGCGGGTGTCCTGCTGCCCCAGCACTGACGAGGCCAGTGTCTCATCAGGGGCCACCCCGTCCCCAAGAGGCAGCTGCCCTTGGGATTCCCCCGACCAGATCCACGTGAGGTCACCTCAGGCAGCTGGGCAGCTCCCCTGTTCCCCTCCCCCCCCCCGGGCTCATGCAGCCAGGGACTCTGGGGGGCTCTGCCCACCACCCCAGCTTACTCTCCTCTGGGTCAGAGCTGCCAAGGACTCAGGTGTCCCCGTTGTCCCCCTGTGGTTTCAGAACCGGGTTTCTCCTTTCAAGGACATGATCTTCTGCTTCTCGCAAGAGGACTGGTCCCTTCTGGACCCTGCGCAGACGGGCTTCTATGGAGAGTTCATCATCGGGGAGGACTGTGGGGTCTCGCTGCCTCCAGGTAAGACTTAGCCCCTCTCTCCTGAGCCCAGAGAACGGGGGAGCCCGCGTCTGGTAGCTCTACGTCCCTGGGACCCACGGGCACTTTGCAGGTTGACTCTTACCTGCCGTCTGCCACGTGTAGACCAGGCTCGCCTGGCTGTTTTCATACAAAACCAAATGCAACATGTTTCCTATGCATCTGGTTTTCTGTCATTTAAAAGAACATTTTTTTAATGTTTATTTATTTTTGAGAGACCGAGCATGAGCAGGGGCGGGGCAGAGAGAGAGGGAGACACAGACTCACAAGCAGGCTCCAGGCTCTGAGCTGTCCGCACAGAGCCTGACGCAGGGCTTGAACCCGTGAGCTGTGAGGTCATGACCTGCGCCATGCAGGCACCCCTAGTTCTCTGTCATTCTTCTCCTTTGGCTCTCTTCGCATCCGATTTCCTGATAGTCCTGCAGGAGGTGGCCTCGTCCCAGAGCTCTTCCTTGTCCTGGCACCCCCCCCCCGCGTCCCCTCGTGCCCCGTGGCCCTGCCTGGCCCCTGCGGGTGTGTCTGCACCGATGTGGAGTCCCGCCTCCACACCTGCCCTGCCCTCCTGTGCAGGCCCTCGCTGATGGCCGTATGTCTTCCTCCCTGTGAACAGGTGACCCGGGCACCCAGGCGAATCTCTCCCAGGGAGAGGAGATCGAGCCCCGGGTCCCAGAGTTGCAGGACCTGCAGGGGAAGGATGTGGCCCAGGTGTCCTACTTGGGTGAGTGACAGTTGCAGAGCTGGGGGAGGCTGCCGTGGGCCAGGGGCGGGCCAGCTCCCTCCAGTGTCCCCCGCACCCCCCAGACTCTGTCTTGCTGGAACATGCCGGCCTGGTCCCTGACCCTTCCCAGAACCAGTGTGAGGTCTCAGTTCTGTTAGGTGTGGGGCTCGCACTGCCCTCAGCTGGGGCCCAGGGTGTGATAGAGTCTTCTCGCTGTAGGCAGCACCCGCCTGTGCCTAACAGGTGCCCCCCCATCCCCCCGACCAAGGTGAGGTCAGGTGCTCTCCAGCAGTGAGCCTGGGGAGGAGGGGGAGGAGGCGGGGCTGAGGATTCTTCTGGCCTGGCACCAGGCATAGCACCTCTGGATGCCATGCTGGTCTGGTGTGTGAGGGAACCTAGCCACAGGGAGGATCGGAGCTGAGTGGAGAGCTCAGCTGTAGCATTTCCCACGACCTCCCTGCCTCGGGCTGTCCATGCCCCGATGCCATGAAATATCTGCCCCCCAGCTGGGACGAGGTGCAGGCAGAGCAGACCAGGCTGTGCGCCCCCCCCGCCCCCAGCTGGGACGAGGTGCAGACTCTGTCATGTGCAGGTGGCTCCAGTGTTCCCTCTTCCCCGGCTGGGTCTGTGGGCACATCTGGGCAGCCTCAGCCAGTGCAGGACCCCGTGCTGGAGCCCACACAAACCCCACCACGGAAGGTCGAGGTGAGCACAGGGACGCCCTCAGGACCAGACAGCACCCACATGCACGCGGGTCTGTCTGCTGTCAGATCCCGTGTTCCTGCTGCTGCCCGTGCCGCCTGCCCGGTCATTCGCTCTAGGACTCACTGAGTGGGCGCCCGGGCTGCTCCCGGGTCCTGGCTGGGCATCTGTGAGGCTGGCAGCTGCAGGGCAAATCAGTTTCTCCGTTTTCTTCTCTGGAAAGACTTCCCAGGACTCCAGCCGGTCCAGGTAGAGGAAAGAAAGAAACGGGATGAGCTGCAGGTGCCCGAGGTCCAGACCTGCCAGCAGGCGGCACTCACTCAGAGCACCTGCCCAGGTAAAGGGGGTGGGGATAGTGGGGGGGTGTGCAGGACCGGTGGGCACGGTGGGGGTGGGGGTGGCAGGATGTGTGCCGTGTGTAGTGTGGTGCTTTGTGAGCACATGTCTACCTGTGTGTGCTGTGTGGTGGGTTCCAGGTGTGCACGTGTGTGGTGCCTGGTGTGTGACGTGTGAACGTGCACACGTCTGTGCACATGGTGTGTGGCATGTGGAAGTGCATGCATGTGCGGCTGCGGGGTGGGGTGGGGTCAGGACTTGGACTGTCTGAAACCCCTGCCGGCTGCTCCTGGGGGTGATCTGCTGCTCGGGCTGCTTCTGCTCCGCTTGGGTTCCGTGCGTTCTGAGGCCCTGCACTCCTTGCCCTCCCACTGCGGGCTGAAGCAGGGCTATGGGCAGTGTCAGGTCGGAGCCCCTGGTCCCCGTCCTGGAATTAAGACCAGTCTGGGAGGAGGGCCCGCGGAACAGGATGCCTCACAGGAGCAGCCAGTGTGCACCCGGGGCCTGATGGTGAGTCACCACCTGTAGGGAAGGACTAAAATGTGGCCTGCCTCGCTGGTCTTGGGGTTCAGACCTCCTTCCAAACAGCAGACCCAAGCCCTGGCTCTCCCTGGACCCCCGGTTCCTCAGTTAGGAAGACCGACTGACAAACAGTCTCTTTGACCCGTGATGGCGTTTGGAGTCAAAACTCACATGGGATTGTGGTATTTCCGTCTAGCTTCGAGCGGGGCCCACAGTCGTGTGTGTGTGTGTGTGTGTGTGTGTGTGTGTGTGTGTGTGCGTGTCTGTGTGCTGAGGGTGATCATCCGTGCGGGCTTCTGCAGTACCTGCCCGAGAGGCCTGTTGGGTGCTTGCTGGCACCTGCCTGCCCGCAGCGCGTCCCCGCCCCACTGGCATTCCTTCACGAGGTGGACGGACATTCACTGACCCCGAGGTGCTCCCCTTCACTCCCCTTCCTGGGTCCTGACAGGGCCTGCTCCGAAATGGCAAGAAACCGAGGTTGCTGAGACTGGGGAGGCGCCAGATTTCCAGGAACAGGCACCGGCTTTGCTTGGTGGCCTGTGCCCTCTGACGTTGGGGGAGCGGTCTACACCACACGGCCGTGCCCGTCTGTCGGCGCTGGTCTGACCAGTGCATTTCGGCGCTGTGCTGAGGTGCAACGTGTCTTCCCGCTGACGTTTCCTCTGTGAATCTCCTAGTTAGTATTTGCTAGCCCTTGTTTTTGTTGGCTTGTCCCTGTGCACGCTTGGTGAGCTCTGTGCAAGTCTGAAGCGCAGCACCTCTGTGAGGTCTCCACGGGGCTGTGTGCATGGGGTCCTTCTGGCACCTTCCGAGAGGCGCACTGTCTTACTCGGCACAGGCTAATGCTGCAAGATAGCATGGAGGGAGCAGCTTGGACAGAAGGAGTTTCTCAGTGTGGAGGTAGGGGAAGTCCGAGACCGCGGTGCTGGCGGACCCTGTAAGTGGTGAGGACTCGTCCTGGCTCATAGTCGCCTGCCTTCCCCCTCCGTCTCCACAGCCTTTCCTTGCTGCGTGCTCTTGGAAGGAGACAGCACTGAGCGGGCCTGTCTCCTCGTCTTCCTGTTAGGGCTCGCATCCCACCTTCAAGACCGTGTCCCAACCTAACCGCTCCCCAAAGGCCCTACCAACTCGCGTGGGCGTGCACTACGGGGGGAGACATATTCAGCCTGGAAGAGGCACTGTGATGTCTCTGTCATGCATCTGGGGACCTGGACGGAAGGCAGGCGCCCAGGAGCAGCCCACACCAAGGATCCGAGCCGTGCGGTCAGGTGCCGGGCTGTGCTGTTCGCTTTGCCGGGCCGTAGCTCGTCTTCTCTGAGAGAATGTCATAGAAACTCAGCAGTAAGGGCCTGAATCTGCTGCTGCTTCTGTATTTGCACATCATTGTTCCCACTTTTTTAAAAACTCTCTAGGCCTTTCAGCTCATGATTTTTGCTCTGCATTTTATTTTTATTTATTTATTTATTTTTATTTATTTTTTTTAGAGAAAGGCAAGGGGTAGAGGAAGACAGAGAATCCTAAGTAGGCCTCATGCTCAGCTTAGAGCCCCGTGCCAGGGTTCAATCCCATGAGGCTGGAATCATGACCTGAGCTGTGTTCTGCATTTTAAAAATGTAGATCTGTTCATCGTCTCCTGTTTGGTTTTACATCTTGTAAGAAAGCCTCCCCATTCCAACATTCTGAGAATGTATTTTTTTTTTTTATAACTTTTTTTTAACTTTTTACTTATTTTTTATACAGAGAGAGACAGAGCATGAGAGGGGGAGGGGCAGAGAGAGGAGGAGACACAGAACCGGAAGCAGGCTCCAGGCTCTGAGCTAGCTGTCAGCACAGAGCCCAACGCGGGGCTCGAACCCACGAACGTGATATCTGACCTGAGCTGAAGTCGGAGGCTTAACCGACTGAGCCCCCCAGGCGCCCCTGAGAATATATTTTTTTACAATGCTTTTATCTGCATTTATTTGCTTACCTCCACCTGTAGCTTCCTGTCCTCGCCGCTTCTCAGCCCCGACAGCCCGGGCTGTTTGTTCACAGTGCACAGAGCGCTCTTCCAGGGGCCTCGGCTGCCACCAGGCGTGTGTCTTTGCTCCCGGTGTGCACAGCCCTCCGGTTCCCTGCCTGCACCACAGCCTGGCCGCCGCTCTCCTGAAACCTGGGCAGTTGCCTCCCTCTGCTTTACCTCCTTCACCTGCCAACCAGGCGTAGTCATCAGAGGTGCCAGGTGGACTTACTGTGGTTCTTTTTCTTTCTTGTTTAATGTTTGCTTATTTATTTTGAGACAGGGAGAGAGAGAGAGCATCCCAATCAGACTCTGTGCTGTAAGCACAGGGCCCACACGGGGCTTGAACCCACACACTGTGAGATCATGCATGACCTGAGCCTAAATCAAGCGTCTGGACGCTTAAATGACTGAGCCCCTCCCAAGGTGCCTGCAGATGGACCCGTTGCCGAGAGGATTAAAGAATTCCCGTCAGTAAAAGCACGCACAGCAATAATTCTGGCCTGGTATCCCCACGGGTATCCGGCTGCCACGTCCAGCACCCCGCCCCCGCACACTACCCTGCTACTCCTTAGGGCTGGGCCAGGGCTCCCTGTTACCCTTCCCTGCTGTGCTGGGCACACCTCCTCCTAGGGAGTCTCCACACTGTGGTGTTGATGACACACGGCAACGCTGATCTCGGCTTGTCCTCCCTCTTCGGAAGCTCTGCATCTGCTTCTGTGGACTTTCTGGTCTGAGTGGATGTCCCTCATGCATCATATCTGTCTCCGAGGCTGCCTAACGAGATTCCATAGATGGGGAGGCTCAGACAGACTGGGTTTTCTCAGAGTCCTGAAGGCTGCAAGTCTAGGATGAAGGTGGCCGTGAGGTGGGCTCTCCTCAGCCCCGCCCCCTTCTGGGGCCCCTTGTGGACGCTGCTCCCCTCCCTGCTCCTGGGTCTTCACAGGACCCACCTGAGTGTCTGTGCCCGTCTTCTTCCAAGGCACCTGGTGGAACAGGCCCCACGCCAGTGACCTCATTTTAACTTCCTTCCCTCTTGAAATGCCTGGTCTTCAAATACGCTCATACTCAGAGGTTCTGGGGTTAGAACTTGGACCTATGGATTGGTAAGAGGCCTCCGTTCAGCCCATAGCATCCTGGCCTCAGGCCCTGCAAAGTCCATGTTCTCGTCACATGCAAAGGCATCCCTTAATCTCTTGTAGCAGCAGCTTTGCATCCATAACCTCATCGGAATATCCTGTAAGTCAGGTGGAGGTCAGACCCCAAGGCAGGTCCTCTCTGGCTGTAAATCTGTGAAACCAGACACCCAGTGGTGTGCTTCCCAAAGTGCAGTGCTGGGACAGGCACAGGATAGACCTTTTCATCCCAAAAGGGAGAAATTGGGAAGAAGAGAGGCTTCCAAGTGAGTTCTAAACCCAGTAGGGCAAATTCCATTAGAACTTAAGGCTTGGGGTGCCTTGGTGGCCCAGCCAGTTAAGCGTCTGGCTTCGGCTCAGGTCATAATCTCACGGTTTGTGGGTTCGAGCCCCAGGTCAGGCTCTGTGCTGACAGCTCAGAACCTGGACTCTACTTCAGATTCTGTGTCTCCCTCTCTCTCTGCCCCATCCCTTCTCTCTTGTGCTCTCTCTCTCTCTCAAAAATAAACATTAAAAAATTTAAATTTAAAAAAAGAATTTAAGGCTTGGGGTACCTGGGTGGCTCAGTTGGTTAAAGATCTGACTCTTGATTTCAGCTCAGGTCCTGATCTCATGGTCATGAGTTTGAGCACCAAGTTGTGGTCTGTTTTGAGTCAGCACAGAGCCTGCTTGGGTGTCTCTCTCTCTCTCTCTCTCTCTCTCTCTGTCTCTCTGTCTCTCTTTCTCTCTCTGTCTCTCTCTCTCTGTCTCTCTCTGTCTCTCTCTGTCTCTCTCTCTCTCTCTCTCTCAGAAATAAATAAACTTCATAGACCTCAGGGCTTGGGCTGAATCTCTGGCCAGTGCTCTGTTCACCCTTGGGCCCCGGGCACTGTAGCGTCCTGTCTGCCTGGGGACAGCCATTGAAGCCAGCCCTCTTTCCTCAAGGGTGACTCCCGCTGGTTTCCATGGCTCTGCTGGCCTTTTCTGTGGAATCCCCGAAGTCGGACAGCTTCTTAAGGTCTCTTGCTTCCTAGTCCAAGTTGGCAGTGTCTCTGCTCATCGTGCAGTTCACAGACCAGAGGGTCCTCCACGCTCTTCCCTGGGCTGCCTCACCTCGGTGGGTCACACCCAGTGTCCCTGTACCACACGGTTAGCCAGCCCCTTGGGCATTCTCTCCAGAGCACACTTTGCCATTTGTTCCAGAGTGGATAATGCTGAGAACTCTCCAGATACTCCCTCTCTCTTCCCCAGTCTCATGAGGTGCTGAGCCCCTTTTCCTTGGTCCCCTGAGGAACGAGTGTGCTCTGTGGCCCTGCCAGTGCCGGGGTCTGCCCACTCTCTCTCTGTGGCTCCTCCATCCTTCTGCCCTGCTCGGCTCTCCAGCTCCACCAGCCCTCAGGCTCCCTAACCTCACAATACACTCCTAACTCCAGAGACTGAATCCACAACCTGCCTCCTCCTGCTAGCTTCTCAATTCTTGCTAAGGCCTCAGGGGGTGTCTGGCAGCACCCCCCACCCCGCCTCAGCCCCACAGCTCACATAGTGGGGAAACAGACCTGAGGGGGAGCCGCATGTTGGGCTTGGGGCTAGCACCCCACCCCACTGTCCGCCCATCTTCCAGCATCACAGACTCCGGATTCGTGGAGTCCATCCACTGCGGTGTAGGTTATAAAGTGCAGATAGAGCAATGCGACCCACTATCTCTGGGGGGCTGCTGGCGGGCATCAGAGGTGACACTGAGGGACAGCTGACCTGGGCGTAGGGCACTGCTGAACAGCCCTGAGGGCCACACAGCAAGCCTGGCTCCCCTTCAACCCTGAGCCCAGAGCGTGTCACCCAGGTTTGCTGGTGTATAATTTGGCCAATACTACATCAGTGGCTTGTGTCCAGGAGCAAAGGGGGCTGTTGGTGTCACCCGTGTCCTGGAGCCCCGGAGCATGCCTTTCCAGAATATAGGGTCGTTCTCTCCTGTTGGCTTTAACAGGCCCCGTGCCTGGTTAAGTACGGAAGTGGTGCTAGCTGATGTGTGAGTGGCCAGACTTTACGCCGACAAATACAAAGTTTCTCGAGATTGTAGGGGTGGAGGAAGAAAAGGATTGTGTCTGGGCCTTGGGGGAACCGGACCGAGGAGGGGAGAGGATGCACGTGGAACCTCCCTGGGGAGCCCTTGCAGGGGCCGGGCCACGGTGCGGGCAGTGCAACTGACCTTGCGCGTGGCTTTCCTGTAGCAGGAGGGGACGCGCTGGCCCCAGAGAAGGGCCTGGACGAGGAGGTGAGCATCGAGATCGTCCTGTCCAGCTCTGGAGAGGAGGACTCCCAGCTCGGGCCTTACTGCGCCGACGGGCCGCGCGGCCTTGTGAGCGCCCGGCACGGCAGCGCGGAGCCCGGGGCCGAGGTGCAGGCGTCCTCCAAGAAGTCCTACATCTGCCCCAACTGCGGGAAGGTCTTTCGCTGGCGGGTCAACTTCATCCGGCACCTGCGCAGCCGCAGGGAGCAGAAGCCGCACGAGTGCTCGGTGTGCGGGGAGCTGTTCAGTGACAGCGAGGACCTGGACGGCCACCTGGAGAGCCACGAGGTCCAGAAGCCGCACCGCTGCAGCGCCTGCGGGAAGAGCTTCCGCCTCAACGCGCACCTGCTGTCCCACCGGCGAGTGCATCTGTCGGAGCCGGGCGGGGCCTCCGGCGGCCTGCCGGCCTCCCGCTGCTGCGACTGCGGCCGCACGTTCCAGCGGCCCGAGCTCCTGGCGC